>NC_056735.1:1199381761-1199681761 GCF_019279795.1 Protopterus annectens
TAACGGTCTCCCCTACATTAAGGTCACCCATATTGCAGAGATCCCATTCTCCCACACTGTCTTCCAGATCTTCCAGGAGCTTATCGGAAGAAGATGTGGAGAGAGTAGTGCTGAGTCTCCTGAAGTCATCTGCATTACCTAAAATTTTGTTGGCTCCGACCCAGTTAGTTCCGGGGCCACTTGAGTCCGTTACCCCTTTGGTGATTCCTCCTCCAAGCCGTGGTGGTCTTTCAGAGCTGGAGTGTTTGGTACCGCTGGTAGAACCCTCTGTTCCAGCTCCCCCTGAGGTTGTTTTGGAGCAGAGTTCCGCTCCAGCACACTCTGTGCCATCTGTGGTGTCTAGGAGCCAAAGCTCCCCGGTCGGCCCCGACAGGGATGCCTGGAACTGAACCTCTTCATTTCCTAGCCTTTCTCTCGGCGCTTTGGCTAGGGTGAGCTCGGACCCTACATCTGTCTCCTCTGAGCTGAGGAGGTCTTCAGAGCCAGGGAGGTCAGCATTTGAGATGATGAGGAGTGTGCTTTCCCGATCATCAGCTCCTACCAGGGGTACCAACACTCTTTCCCCCTAGGGTACCTACTTCTGTCTCAGCTCCTGTTCCCTCTTTGGACAGCAGAAACTCACAGCCTCAAGAGCCACCGGCTAGTGGCCCCCATTCTATTGAGACCTCCCCGGAATATACTTTTGAGGAGACCCCATGGAAGAGAACATGCAAGAGGAAGCATGTAGACTCCCAGGACGAGTCTCTTACCTCAGACACCGACCTCAAGGAGTCAGAAGGGGCCCCAAGTCGTCCTCTGATGTCTCCTTTGTAGACATCCTGGAGATCCTTAAGCAGAGGTGCAGCTGGCCCACTGTCACCCCTTATGATGAGGAGTTGGTGTACCTGAAGGCTTTTGGGTCTCAACCTTCAGCCTCTTGGGTGTCTCCACCTTTCGATGAACTGTTAGAGCTTGTTAGTCTGAAGGTGTGGGATAATCCTGATACCGTGGAGCCAGTCCCCAGGAGACCGAATAAACTTCTATCAGCTCCCAAGGAGAAGGAATTTTTGTCAAAGGGTGTTCCCGTAGATGCCGTGGTGGTGGTGGTGACCACTAAGAAGGAGCTAGTGGAGACTACTTCTGTTCATCCGCCGAATAAAGAATCTCGAATGATGGACAGATAAGGGAAGCGTATCTTTTCGTCAGTGGCGTTTACTCTTCGATCACTGAACTACCTTACACACTTCACGAGGATTCAGAGAGATCTCCTTAAGGCGCTAGGAGATGCTCTACAAGGTAATCCTCTGAGGGAGTCCCTGAGAAGGTGTTTGCCGAGTTGTTCACCTTGAGCTCTATTGTCAACTCATCCATGAGGCTCATCTCTTATTCAGCTGATGGAGCGAGCAGAGCAGTGGGTTCAGGAATTTCCCTAAGCGTCATTCCTGGATGCACTTGTATAATTTTGTGGAACCATTCAAGTCTACTATTACCAATGCCCCCTTCAATGGTTCTTCATTGTTTGGACCTAAGGTAAAGGACACACTCGCCCAGTGCAAGCAAGAAGAGAAAACTCTCTGTGTTATGGGAGTATGTTTTACTGTCCCCTCTAGACCATATCCTAAGGGTCAGAGAGGTGGTGAAATGTGGTTCAAGGTTTTTCCAGGATGCACAGGGTGACTCCTCCTTCAGAGGCAGAGGAGGAGGAGGAAATGGTAGACGTCACCCTAGAGGTAGGGGCGGACCGTAAAACCAGGGAGGCCGTGATTCATTTCGCGGCCGGCCCTACCAGCGCTCCTGATGTGGGGCCTGACTGTGCTTCTCTGGAGCCAGTTGGGCGTCGCATTTCTTTGTATCTGGAAGCCTGGCCAAGTATCACTCAAGACAGATGGGTACAAAGAATTATCACCAGAGGTCATTCCATACGCTTTTCTCTGCCACTTCATGTTCCCAAGAGGATCCCGGATGTTCCACCCAATCACAGGGATCAGACAACTGTGGAGGTCAACAAGTTGCTGGCAAAAAGTGTCAGACAAACAGTCCCCGCAGACCAAATAGGATTCAGAACTTACTCCAGTTTCTTTTTAGTGCCAAAACGTACAGGGGACTGGAGGCCCATCTTGGACCTCAGCAAATTAAACAAATCCATAAAGGGCACATTCCGGATGGTGACACTGCAGTCTATACTCCTGTTACTGGGGAAAGAGACTTGGATGTGCTCAATAGACCTCCAAGATACTTACTACCACATAAAAATGGACAGGGCATCGAGGAGTCATCTACACTTCCGGCTGGGAGCCAATCACTACCAGTTTTGTGCTCTGCCCTTTGGTGTCACCACAGCCCCCAGGGTGTTCACCAAGTGTATGGCAGTAGTGAGAGCTCACCTGAGACGTCGGAGATTCCAGGTGTTTCCGCATCTATCTGGACTGGCTCCTGACTGCCCCCACCAGGCATCTACTTCTTCAGACCAGGGATGCTACTATTCAACTTTGTGCCCAGTTGGGAAAAATCTGCCTTATTGCCCTCTCAATTTGTGATTTTTCTAGGTGCAGAAATAGACACAGTAGCCATGTTGGCTCGTCTTCCAGTAGAAAGGGCACAGAATCTGGTTCTTCAAATTCACCATCTTCTCCCACTCCAAATAGTCAAGGCCAAGACTGTTCTGAAGCTTCTAGGTACCATGGCTTCTACCATACTACTAGTGCTGCTAGCCAGACTACACATGCGGATTCTTCAGTGGCTCCTATCGTCCCAGTGGTCCTTTCAACAACTACCCTTAACTCATCACATACTGCTGACAGATTCTTGCAAGAAGGACCTCATTTGGTGGACTTAATCCAACCAGTTAATCATGGGCACTCCATTTGTCCCTTGCCAACCTGTTGCCACTGTGACCAAGGATGCCTCACAGATAGGGTGGGGAGGGCATTATCTAGGCAGGACTGTCCAAGGCACATGGCAAGATCACGAGGCTCACCTGCATATCAATGTTCTAGAGATGAGGGCGGTGCTCATAATGTTGCAAGCACTTCATGACAGTCTTCCTCTTGATGATTACAATACAATCAGACAACATGGTAGTAAGTTATATCAACAAACAAGATGGAACCAGATCATACCCACTCTGTCGAGAGGCCATTCGAGTTTGGAAATGGGTGATATCTTCCCAGCGCTTTCGGGTGGTGACGCACATCCTGGGGACAACCAACGTGATAGCCGATAAACTAAATTTTGATGCCTCCCGAGTGGTCTCTGAAACAGGAAATAGCGGAGCAGATTTTCCGCAGATTGGGACAGCCTTGCTGTGATCTCTTTGCCAGCCCAATCAATGCCAAATGAAGCAGCTATTTCTCCCTCATCCTCCCTCCGGGGGAGTCACCGGGAGACTCACTTGTTCGCGATTGGCCTCTGGGTCGCTCTTATGCTTTCCCTCCCATTCCTCATATCCAAGGTGATTTAGAAAGTGAAACAGCTGGGAAGCATACTGATCCTCTTTGCTCCTTACTGGCCTCGACAGGTTTGGTTCCCCTTTCTCAGGCCTCATCTCCTAGACAATCCATGGATTCTGGACACCGTACCAGATCTCTTGACGCACATGTCCGGTTCACTTCACCCCACCTTACACACCCTCAATTTGACAGCTTGGCTGCTCCAGTTCCATCCCTAGTCAGGCTTCACGACTTCTCACCCTCCATGACTCATATCCTTACATCCTCTCATAAACCCTCCTCTAGGAAATTATATTCCAGTAAATGGAGGAGGTTCTTTATTTGGGCTGAGAAAAAGAACATTGACCCTTATACCCCTTTCATTCCAGTGGTTTTGAAAATTTTGTCTGAACTTTTCCACCAGGGATCTGCGGCTGCCACAATCAGGGTTCAATTGGCAGCGATTTCTAATTTTCATCTAGGCCTACAAGATTCTAATCTGATGTCACATAAGTTGTGCAAAACTTACTCAAAGGTGCCATTTAAGACCCCCATTTCAGGAACCGGTTGCTTCATGGGACTTGAATTTTGTGCTATCCAAATTAATGTCTCCACCCTTTGAGCCTTCTCATTCGCCGCCTTTGAAATTTTTGTCTTGGAAAACTTAGTTTCTGGTGGCAATCACATCTGCTAGACAAGTGTTAGAATTACAAGCATCGTCTGTCAAACCCACTTATCTGATATTTCACAAAGACAGAGTATCTCTTTGTACTAATCCATCCTTTGTCCCAAAGGTCTGGTCCCATAGCACTTTGAACCAATCCATCGAACTTCCAGTGGTGTTCCCTAACTATTCCAACGCAGCAGAATACAGGTGTCATCAATTGGATGTTCATAGACAACTACATTTTTATTTGCATCAGATTAAGGAATTCAGGAAGTCAGACCAATTTATTTTCTTCTCCAACTCCAGATTAGGTCTACCAGTTTCCAAAGTGACCCTCTCAAATTGGATCTATAGCTGTATAGCTTGCATTTACGCTTCTAATGGTAAGCCTTTACCTTTCAAAGTTATGGCTCATTCTATGAGATCTCAGTCTACCTCTGCAGCCTTTCAAGCCAGGGTCCCACTTGATAATATCTGTGCAGCAGCAACTTGGGCTACCCCTCACACATTTATTACTAATTATAAATTGGATTTATCCTCCAGGGGTAGAGCATCCTTGAGTTCCATAGTACTTAGGAGTATTTTTCCTTGAGCCACCCAAGAATAAAGTGTTAGGGACGCTGTCCCATGTGTAAGAAACAAGGCGAGGTAAGACTACAGAACATAAAGAAGTTACGTACTCCCCATAACGTTCCATGTTTGTAGTCCATCTCGCCCTTCATTCTTACGAACCCACCCTCCTACCCCCATCCTGGAAGGATCTGGAGACAGAAAAATATTATTCACTGGAGACCTTTTATTATTGGGTTCTTTCTGTATGGTTTGTTATTATTGCTCTTAGTTAGCAGCAAACAAAATCTGGGTATTGTACTGTTGCACCATGGGATACCTACCTAGCCACGAGCCGACTAGAAGACTTTGAGCTTGTAAATAGGCTGGGTCGGAGCCGAGGATCTGCTCCAAACCCATGTGTAAGAATGAAGGGCGAGATGGACTACAAACATGGAACGTTATGGTAAGTACATAACTTCTTTTTTATATTGGTTTATTTTTGTTCATAAGAGTAACTGCTACAAAAAAAACATATGAAATTAGGGGGTTGATTACATGTGAAAAGTCTTTGGTCGTGTACATAGTCATTTGCTTCTGTAGCACAAGTTATGTGGGCAAGCATCCTAGCCATGGAAGCATACCTCTCAACCTCTTGGAGCAAGAAATCTGGCCAGAGCTTAAAAAAGGGTGGACAAAAATCCAAAAATAGGGACAGATTTTAAATATTGCTGTTACAAACTTATAATGTTTTTAGAATAGGATTTGTGTTAATATGCATTTTCTGAAGGATATGAAGTCTGAAACTCAAATGCATGGCATTATTTATTGACTTCAATCCTCAGTAATTTGCCAGAAAAATACAAATTTTATGAAGAACAGAACAAAAATATGAGGCAAATATCTGGACATTTGTGAGCTATACATGTAAACATAGGATTGCTTACATCCTGGTGATCTTGCGTGTAAGAGGGAGAGAAGTGCATTTGTTAAACATTGCAAGAATCATCCCAATCCTATGTATAACATTTAGGCATTGATACAGTGACTGGTCATATGCAGTCTGATGTAAGAACTCATGAGTTATTGAATAACAAAAAGTTGGACAATTAATTTGGGAAACCATTTTAAATCTGGATTAAATACATATTTTTGAAATTATTTATTTGTACTAGTAAGTGTCACTATTTTGTATTAATATTGACCATAGTGAGTTTGTTTATGCATTTGATTTGGGTAGATAATTGAATAATATATGGTATGGAATTAAAGTTATTAATTTCTGAGATCATTTTGTTTAGATTCCATGATACACTTATAGGAGGGACTACGGCCGTGTTTATTTTTGTACTGATGACACTTTTGTGAAATCATTATGCTCTGCTGTATTTTTCTGTATGGGATTCAAAATAAATATCTGTTTTGATGAAGCTGTATATGTATTTGTGTGTCTGTATATACAAAATAAAATGTGTGTATATACATGTATGCAGTACATGTGTGTATATAAAAAGTGTACACACCCCTATTAAAATGCCAAATTTTTGTGATATAAAAAAATGAGACCACAATAAATCATTTCAAAACTTTTCCTACCTTTAATCTGACCTATAACCTGTACAATTCAGTTGAAAAACAAATCTGTTAGGGGAAAAATTAAAAAAATAAACGTGCAATAAGCTGGTTGCATAAGTGTGCAGATCCTTAAACTAATTCTTTGTTGAAGCACCTTTTGATTTAATTACAGCATTCAGTCTTTTTGGGTAGGAGTCTATCATCATGGCACATCTTGACTTGGCAATATTTGCCCACTCTTCCTTGCAAAAGCACTCCAAATCTGTCAGATTGCGAGGGCATCTCTTGTGCACAACCCTCTTCAAGTCACCCCACAGATTTTCTATTGGATTTAGGTCTGGGCTCTGGTTGGGCCATTCCAAATTTTTTTTTCTTCTAGCGAAAGCCATTCTTTCGTTGATTTGGATGTTTGCTTGGGATTATTCTCATGTTGAAAAGTGAAATTCCTCTTCAGCTTTCGAGCAGACACCTGAAAGTTTTGAGACAAAAGTGACTGGTATTTGGAACTGTTCATAATTCCCTTCAACTTGACTAAAGCCCCAGTTCCAGCTGAAGATACGCACCTCCAAAGCATGATACTGCCACCACCATGCTTCACTGTAGGAATGGTGTTCTTTTTGTGATGCGAAGTGTTATTTTTGTGCCACCCGTACCTGTTGGAATTGTGGCCAAAAGGTTCAGCCTTGTTCTTGTCAGACCATAACACATTTTCTCACATGCTTTTGGGAGTCTTGATGTATTGTTTTGCAAATTTTAGCCGGGCCTGGATGTTTTTCTGTGTAAGAAAAGGCTTTCATCTTGCAACACGACCACATAGTCCAGACGTGGAGAATACCAGAGATTGTCACATGTAGTACACAACCAGTACTTTATAGAAATTTCTGTAGCTCCTTCAGTGTTGCTGTAGCTCTCTTGGCAGCCTCCCCGATCAGTTTTTGTCTGGTCTTTTCAACAGTTTTGGAGGGACATCCAGATGTTCTTTGTGTTTCACTGTTGCAGTCTTCACATTTGGGTTATCTGCTTGCAGTAGCCCTCAGCTGGTCTGATTATCAAAGTATTGGGTCATGCGTCGGTTGCTGTCTCATCTTCCATGACTTCAGGTAGTCGGGGGGTATAAAGCATGCAGCCGACGCCATTACATCAGTCTCTCTTGCCTTGTGGTGCCCGAAGCAGAAGCAGTTTGCAAGTGCCGGTCGGTCGACTCCTGAAATTTTCACTTTCGAGTTTCAGAACCGAAATCTTCAACTATAAGCCAAGTACCCCGTTGGAGAAACTTTTTCTTGCTCTAAACCAATGTCAGTAAAAGTCAATAATTGTATTTCTTGTGGAAAGCAAATACCTCACAAAGATTTTAATTTCTTACTGCATTCCTTGCCTAGGCCCTGACCACGATGTACCTCGCTGTCAGTTTTGTGCCTTATTTAAGCAGCAAACTATTAGTCGTCATTATATTTTCGCTTCTAAATATTTTGGTACTCTGTTCAATTATCCAGATATGTCTTCAGTAAGCCATCCGACTACCGATATTCCGAAAAAACACAAAGATAAAGACAGAGACATGCCGCCTAGGTCCAAAGCTGCCGACTGCGCTTCTCCTAAGCCAGTCGGCAGTTCGCCGGTACTCAGTGAGGCACTTTTGCAGCCCCTGATACCCGCTACTTCAGATTCGCAGGCCTCTACTGAGACCCATTCGGAGTCCGGTATGCCGTGAGATGCTTCAACTGTGGAACCTGCGGATGTCTCCACCTTGGATGGGTACAGAGCTACTGTGCAGGCACTGGCTTCTGAGGGTGTATTCAGGCCTACTGACTTGCATATTAAACCAATGCCATCTTCTTCTTCAAGGCCTAAAACTCGATCATGCCTAGAAAACTGATGCCCAGACCGCATGGTCAGGCCTCCTATGCCTAAAAAACAAATGATAAGAGTGGCTGAAGACCCTATTACTTTAATCAGGGGAAGCCATCCTTCTCCCTCTAAGAGACCTAGGACTGAATTTACTTAAGATACTTCTGACCAGGATTCTGAAATCTCTCTTAATTCTGATGACCAGGATTTACCCTTATCTACCTATGAGGATTCTGATGCAGAGGACTCCATTCCCTCTGCCCCCCCAGAGGATTTCTCTTTTGGTGAAACCCTGCATACTCTTAGGGAGCACCTTCACTGGGAAAGCCAGGATTACTCTGATTCTAAAAAGTGGCTTGGGGATTTTTTACTCCTGCCCCAACACAGGCCTTGGGCTATCCCTCCTGTACTAGACATTGTTGTTGATGCCTTTTCGGAATGTAGCTTGGCCCTTGACTCTTTACCTCCTGCTCCCAGAAGACATGATAGATATTACAGGGTTCCTGACTCTCACAAGTTCCTATTTAAAAATCCTACTGTGGATCCTGAGACAATTTCACAGGGACCTAAGGGCATCAAGGCTACTACTGCCAAAAATCCTACCCCCTCTGATAGAGACTCCAGGGCGCTGGATAGATGGGGTAAGAAGGTATACACTTCTGCAACTTTGGCTATTAGGGCCTTAAACTGCCAGTTTCATATGTTAAAGTGTCAGCAGCATGTTATTGGATTCCTTAAACAGAAAAATTATGTTGATTCCTGACTGTGCTGAAAATAAAGATTTACAGGATTTAATGTATTCTGCTGAACAGGTTGGAAAGCATACTTTGCAATGTGGTTTTGATTCACTAGATGCATCTTGCAGGGCTGTTGTCACTGGGTCTGTATTTAGAAGGCATGCTTGGCTTAAGGAGCAATCTTTGCCAGATCATGTTAAAGCTAAATTGCTGGATGCTTCCTTAAATCAGGACAGCCTGTTTGGCAACAAAGCAGAAGTTCTTAAAAAGATGGAAAAAGCTAAATCTATGCAAACTGTTAAAGATTTCCTACAAGTACAGCCTCCAAGATTTAGTAGGCATTGGCCATCTAAGAATTGGTCTTTTCCTGCCTCTTCCAGGCCTTCTCAGTCCAAACCCAGAACCAGCAGAACACCCAGGCTTCAGTCCCAGGGTACACACAGGACTAAGCATTGGGGGGCTCCCACTTCCAAATTGGGGAGTAGTAAGACTCCCCCCTATGGTAAACTGTCTCAATGACTTAACTTTAAAACTTCTAAGCACTTCTCAACTGTCTGCTCCTTTAGGGGGAAAGATTGCTCTGCAGGCAAAAAACTGGGAACTCATTACCCAGGACAAATGGGTTTTAAATATAGATTCCCAAGGATACAGATGTCACTTCCACACCTTATCAACTCCAAATAGTTGGCCACATCTGCCCCCAAATCAGTGGGCAGAGGCTCAAAAAACAAGTGCTCTCTCTCTTAAGCATAAAAGCTATTCAAACTGTACCAGAGGAGGAAAAGAGACAAGGTTTCTATTCAAGACTTTTCCTGGTACCCAGAAAGGACAACTCATGGCGTCCTATTTTGGACCTTTCTATCTTGAATACCTTTTTTTTGATTCCAAAATTCAAGATGCTAACTCTTCACCAGTTGTTTCCTATGCTAGGCAAAGATGCCTGGTTGGCAACACTGGATTTAAAGGAACCCTACCTGCACATCTCAATCAGGGAATCTTGCAGAAGATACTTATGCTTCAAAGCAGGCTACATGCACTATCAGTTCTCTGCACTGCCCTTTGGCTTATCTACTGCGCCCAGGGTATTCACAAAGTGCCTAGCTCCAGTCATTGCATTCTGCAGGCAATGAAATATTCAAATATACCCATACCTGGACGATTGTCTAATTCAGGCAGAAAGCCAGAACATACTTTTGAATCTGTCATTTGTACAGAAGGTGCTAACTTGTCTGGGGTACACCGTAAATGAAAAGAAATAACATCTGGTACCCTGTCAACAAATTATATTCCTGGGAGCAAGCTTGAACACAACTTCCCAGATGGCTTTCCTCACGCCAGAGAAACAAATTCATTTGACAACTTAATTCAAACTAATGGCCACAAAAACCCTGCTTACTGCAAGACAAATACTGCAAGCCTTGGGGTTCATGGCCTCCTGCATTCTACTAATTCCATATGCAAGACTGCATATGAGGAAACTACAATGGTATCTAAAAAGCTTATGGTGTCAACATTCTTAGGATCTAGAAGCAATGATTCCTATCATACTTTGCCTACGGTTAGAGTTCCTTTGGTGGGCAGAGGCCTGCCACCAAAACAAGAGACTACCATTCACAATACCCCCTGCCGCCCAAACCCTAACAACAGACTCATCAGACTATGCATGGGGGGCTCACCTGACAGAGAAGTGCATTCAGGGCAACTGGAACCAGAGTCAAATGCACCTGCATATCAATCAAAAAGAAATGTTAGCTGTACAGAATGCTCTGACAGCCTTCAAGGATCACATTCTTCCAGGACAATTAATGGTAAAGACGGACAACACCACTGTTATGTTGTACATAAACAAGCAGGGGGGTACCCATTCTTGCCCCCTCTGCAGACTAGCCATGGCTCTGTGGAAGACAACCTTGAGCTACCAAGTGCATCTACAGACTCAATTTCTGCCAGGAAATCTAAATACACTGGCAGACTAACTAAGCAGAAATGTCATGGACCTACACGAGTTCAAACTGGAACCAAAGACTTTCAATATGTTGATAAACAAATGGCGGAGCCCAGATATAGACCCGTTTGCCTCCCCTCAGAAGTACCAATTGGACAAATTCTGCACAAGAACTCCCACAAACAAGCTTGGAAAGTGGATGCTCTGTCCTTCAGCTGGAAAAATCTGAGTTTATGCCTTTCCTCCTCTGCCTCTCCTCTCCAAAGTATTACTAAAGATCAAACATGACAAACCAAGGATGATACTGATTGCACCAGACTGGTCACACCAATACTGGTACTCCATCTTGCGCAGTTTGTCATTGCTGGCTCCATGGCAACTGCCTCAGACCCCTACCCTGCTGTCACAGCAGGAGAGCCAGATTCTGTACCCTGAGCTTCAAACCCTGAACCTGGCAGCCTGGCTAATTACCTAATCTCTCCATTACCATCCCTCAGTAAACAAGTTTTGGATGTCATTTTGGAGGCAAGGAGACCTAGTACTAGAAAATCTTATGCTGAAAAATGGAAAATATTCTGTGCCTGGAACCAAACTCAAGGGATGGGCACAGCAGTGCCCAATTTACCTCAGATTCACAAGGGCCTTTCTTTTTCCTCCTTAGCCACTTCAGCTCATTACAACACAGAACCACCCCTCTTCTCTCATCCACTGCTCAAGCAGTTCCTCAGAGGGGCCAAAAACTTAAGACCACCCAGGAGAGCCCCAACTCCGGCCTGGGATCTTAACCTTGTATTAGAAAAACTCACTCTTCCTCCTTTTGAGTCAGCTGCAAGTGCAGAGTTAACATTCCTTTCTTGGAAAACAGCCTTCCTTTTAGCAATCACTTCAGCAAGAAGGGTATCTGAATTAAAGGCCTTTATGGCAGTGGAGCCTTTCATCATCTTTCATGCAGACAGGGGTTACCTCAGGACCAATCCCTCTTTCATGCCCAAGGTGGTATCTAGTGTGGCTCTTAATCAGGCCATTCATTTTCCAACCTTCTTTTCTAATCCACAGAACAAAGGGGAACGGATACTGCACTCCTTAGATGTGCACAGACAACTTAAATTTTACTTGGACAGGACTAAACCTCAAAGGAAATCTAAACAACTGCTGGTGGCATTTGCTGCGGGGGCAGAGGGGAAGGCTATTTCAAAGCAAACCATTTCTAAAGGGATAGGCCATTGCATTAATTTCTGCCACAAGCACCATGGAAAATCTATCCCACAGGGGTTTAGACCCCATTCAACCATGGCTGCATCTACCTCTACAGCTTTTCTCAGAGGTGCCCCTACCAGGGACATCCTAGAAATTGTTACCTATAGTTCTGTACATACTTTCACCAAGCATTACTATTTACCAATTTTCTCTAAATCCAGAGCTGGCTTTGGCACTGCAGTCTTGCAGGACCTTATAGCTGGTCCTAATGCTATCTAAACTCCTCCTCCCACTCTTAGCTTTGGGAATCTACCCAAATATGATGACTGCAACAGTGAAACACGAAGAACATAGTACAGCTGTGTACACTTACCATAAATGTAGATCGAGTGTATTCACTGTTGCAGTCCTGGTTATACCATCCTTCCAGCCCTCTGACTTATTTTGGCTATACCTCTACTCCCCTTTACTATGCTTAAAAGCTTTTTGGTGTATTTGCTTTATATATATATATATATATATATATATATTTAATTGCTTCCCATTAGGGGGGGCATTTGACATCTGGGGCAAGAAAAACTGATGTAATGGTGTCGGCTGCATGCTTTATACCCCTGATTACCTGACGTCATGGAAGATGAGACAGCAACTGACGCAGGACCAAAGACTTTGATAATCAGGCCGACTGAGGGCTACTGCAAGCAGATAACCCAAATGGGATGACTGCAACAGTGAATACACTCTAACATCTGCATTTATGGTAAGTGTACACAACTGTACTTTCTTTGCAGCGTCACTGTTGTCCCATATTTTCACGTTTTGATGACTGTCTTCACTGTGTTCCATGGTGTATCAAATGCTGTGGAAATTTTTTTGTACCCTTCTTCTGACTGATACCTTTCAACAATGAGACCCCTTTGATGCTTTGTAAGTTCTCTGTGAACCATGGCTTTTGCATTAGCTAGCAGCTGAGTAAATGTCAGGAAAATCCTGCTAGGACAGCTGAACTTTATTTGGGGGTTAATCAGTCTCTTTAACAGATGGCAGGTGTGTACCCAAGAAGTCTGAATATTGCAATTAAATCAAAAGGTGCTTCAACAAAGTATTAGTTTAAAGGTGTGCACACTTATGCAACCAGCTTATTGTATGTTTTTTATATTTTCCCATAACAGATTTGTTTTTCAATTGAATTGTACAGGTTATAGGTCACTTTAAGGGTGGGTAAAGTTTTGAAATGATTTATTGTGGTGTCATTTTTTTATATCACAAAAATCTGGCATTTTAACAGGGATGTGTACACTTTTTATATCCACTGTGTGTGTGTGTGTGTGTGTGTACATATATATATATATATATATATATATATATATATATATATATATATACGTGTGTGCATGCATGTGTATATGTATGTATGTATATATATACATATATATATATATATATATATATATATATATATGTGTGTGTGTGTGTGTGTGTAAAATATATATATATATATATATATAAATATATATATATATATATATATATATATATATATATATATATATATATTAATATGAAAATAGGTGTATTGTAAGGTAATCGGAGAATTAGACCAGTGTTTTTGGACTAATGAAAACTTGAACAAAAAAGGTTTAAGTGACAGAGATGGAAAAAATGATAAGCTCACCTTCTTAGAGGTGTGCAGTGATTTAAACACCCTGTGTTTCTGAAGTGTAACCAAACGGTCAACATATGCTGTGCTGATGAGGTCATGAGAATGTCAACAGCTAGTCGGAATTGGCTTTATTGGCTTTAATGCATACACAGACTTAAAAAGTAAAAATCATGGACATTCAGAAGCCATATAGGTGAAACACTTGGTGTCCATAAGGAGTAATTTGCATATATCCCATGGGCCTCTATTACAGGAAGTTTAAGGTATCACACAATGAAAAATCTAGGGTGGCTAGGTTTTTCTTGTAGTTTTTACACATTTTCTAATATGGAAAACAGCAAGTCAGTTTTTGCTCCAAGGCTAAAAATAGCTTGATCTGAGGTAGTTAATAAATCTGTGAAAAATTTGGGGCTCTGTAAGTATGTGATTTGAGTGAGAAGATAGTGGTTTTGAAATGCAATCTATGTTAAAAGATTCCAAATTGCAGAATTTAAAAAATGAGACTTAAGCAAGCAATAATGCCTGACAGGGTGTGTGTTAATGTGTAATTAATGCCCGCCCAGGGGTGTTGAGGCCTGATGCCACACCCTTGGAAGAGCATTAATTACACATTAACACACATCCTGGAGGGCATTATTGCACTTGGAGAATGGGCTCTCCCACAAGTTACAGAGAATAATCACAGCTGAAATTGTTACAAGCATATGTTAGGAGAGGATGGTAAGAAAAATATACTTGGATATAATATTTGTTACAGTTGTCAATAAAAAAAACATTTATAGCTATAATAATAGTTACACTTTTCAACAAGAAAAATCATGATATTTAGAGGAAACATAACCATAGTTGAGAAAAAATGTCATTTAGCTAAACATAGCTTGGGTTTTATATATGAACAGATAAGAGTATGTGTTAATGATTAAATGAATAAGTAGAAGATGAAAGGTTTACCTAGTCAGTTTGAGGATGTTGACAGCAGTGCATTCTAGGGAGTAGAGTAGACACGGTGGTCAGCCGGGATATAGGCAAGAGCTAAGACATTTCTTAGATAGGTGGGACTCTAGCAGTAATTTAAATTGTTGAGGGTTAGTTTTAGTTAGTATTTGTTGTGGGGTCAGATTCCATGTCCTGGAGATATGATTGGAGTAGAGAGAATCACCAAATAAGTTGTTAGCTCTTGTGACTTGTAGCAGAAGCTTGTCAGAAGATCTAAGTTACCTTGTAATGGTTTGGAGTTGAAGCAGGGTTTTGAGAGATGGACACTTTTTTGGACTGATATATTCTGTGGGCTGTTAGGTGGATGAAGGTAAGGAGGTTAGGTATGTCCAGCCAATTTAGATGTAAGGCGTTACAATGATGTGTTCTATATGAGAAGTTGCTAGCAAATCTAGCAGTCTTGTTATAGCAAGCTTCTAGTCTTGCTAGATCAGTTTTCTTTAAGTTAGTGAAGATGGCAGAGGCATAGAGGATAGGAGATAGCAAATGGGTCCTAGCAATAGATTGTCTATGAAATCAGTGAGATATGGTTTTTGATGTATACAGAGAGCCTAGTTTTGTGTGTTCTTTGTAGTAGTTGACAGATTTCATGTTATTGTCATTTGTGACGCAAAGTAGCTTGCAGTTTGACACTGGTTCAACTTTTGTGTTAGAGTATATTAGGAAGGGAGAGAGGTGGTCACTGGGTTTGTTATTTGAGAAGATCATTAATTATGTCTTATTGGGATTCTGTATTACTTTGGAGGTAGCAAGCCAAGAATCTACTGCCGATTAATGAGAGCTGTGTTTTTTCTTGGAGTTTAGAGAGTGAGGGGGCTGCATGGATGAGAGTGGAGTCATTAGCGTATTGTGTGATTGTGGCTAGGTCAGTAGCTGTGTGGAGCTTGTTAGTGGAGATATTGAATAGGATTGGGCCTAGCCCTGTGGTGTGCCAAAGGTAAACGGGTAATGTAGGGGAGAATTAATTTTTCCATTTTACAGCTTGATGTTGGTCTGAAAGGTAGTTGTGAAACCATTGTAGGGCAGAATGGCTTAGTTGTCGGGATTGAAGTTCATTGAAATGTTTCTGGTGGGAGGCTTTGTCAAAGGCTTTTGACATGTCTAGGAATACTGAGGAGACTAATTGTCCTTTATTTTGGAGTTGGTTAATGGTGTCTGTAAAGCTTGGAAGAGCTGTCTTGGTGCTGTGGTTTGGTCAGAAGCCATTTTGTGTGTTAGAAGATTATTGGAAAGTATGTGGTTCTGAGTTGAGAGTGAATGCATTTTTTTTTTTTTTTTTAGATGGGGTGACATAACTGTGATTGGTCTGAGGTTAGAAAGGTCAGTACAGGTTCCTCCTTTATGGAGAGGTATTATGTAGGATCTTTTCTAGATTTTGGGAAATTGGTTCCCAGTTATGGATCAGTTGATCATTATGGAGACTGGGTAGAATATGATGTCAGCAGCTAACTTAAGGTATTCAGTGAGGCAGCAAGGGTGGTAGGTTTAAGTTTGTGAAGCACTTTTTTTATAGAACTAGTTTAAATGGGGATTAAGGAAGAGTTGTTAGATTCTCCATTAGATTCAAATGGGATTGTGTTAGTGGTGGTGTGGTGATTGCTTTTGCTAGGTTTAGTATGGAGTTGGTGAAGTAGGTGTTAAATTGAATGACTGTACTATCCTTTTTATTTGTGGTGGAGGGGGTTGGGTTTGTGGACTGGCCAGGGTGTAAGAGTTGATTTATGGTTTCCCAGAATTTTTTTGGGTTATTTTGGTATTTTTGCTGGGTAGCTATAAAGAAAGATAGTTTTTTGTAATTTGTTATCCATTTTTTTAGATTGGGTTCTTAGTTGCAGGTAATAGTTTAGTGTGGTTGTATTTTTGTTTGACTGATATTTTGGCCAGACTTTGTCTCTAGTTCTGAGAAGGAGTTTTGTTTCTTTGGAGCACCAGAGGGCATAGTATGTTTTTATTCAAATACTTCAGAGAGGAGCTTGGCTATTTAATATTTCCAGGAAAGTATCACTGAAGTGTGGTACTGCAGCTACTAATGGGAATGTTAACTGGGGGTGGCAGTCGCTATGTTTTAATGCTGATATAAATGTTTGAGGAGAGAAATTTTTCATCCTGTGAATGTCTGTGTATAGTACTTCTGGGGAAGTGTAAGATTTATTTGAGGAGGTAAGTGGGTAGGTATTCGCTTATGCTGTCAGGTAGACATCCTGATTAATGAGTGATGGTTTATTGGTTAATGTCCAATCCAGTATTGATTGTCTTTTTTTTTTTTTTTTTTTGTGTCTACTCCAGTTGGGGAATTTATTCTGGGAGAATCCTTACAAGTTTATGAAGTTTCAAGTTACCCAGTCTAAGTTGAAGTCTCCCATGATAATTGTTTCCTGAGAGAATGATGTGGTTGACCAGTGGAGGAAGTCTTCAGTTATGGTAGAGGCATTGCCAGGAGGGATGTAAATTGCTATTATTATTATTATAAATTTGTCATGGTTTAATTCTAGTCTTGTAAATTGCATTTCGGCATTATTTAGGTTTGGTGTTTTGGGTTCAGATATTCTAGTTTTAGTGTGTTCTTGTAAATTATAGCTGTCCCTCCTCCATGTATATTTAGTCTGTCCAGTGTGTGGATCTTGTAGCCTTGGGGGTAAGATCTTTCTGTTTCTTGTTGCAGGTTTTAGCCAGGTTTCTGTTAAGATAGCTGTGTCTGGGGAGCAGATAGAGAGGGATGCATGAAATTCGTGAATTTTGTTTGATATTCCTAAATTTGAACCTTAGGAGCCTAGTAGGTCTGATTTTGTACAGGAAAGGTTGATGTTAGTATTAGCTATTTGGGAATGGCATGGCAGAATTTTGTAGCTTGTTTGTGGGTCCTGGGTTTGGTTGATATCTCCACTAAGTTTTATTGTGGATTTTTGGGTTATTTGTAAGTATTGGTATTTGAATAATAGTTTTGTGTGTTTGTAGGATAAAGCATGCTTTTATAAGTATTTGTATATGAATAATTCTAGTTTGGTGGCAAGGTGCTATACCAAAGTGTATGATTGTTGTGGGATGGTGTGAGGGAATAGGAATGGTGGGAGATGTGTAGATAGTGGAAAGGGTGGTGTTGATAGGATGCAACAGAGAAGAATTCGTAGAAGTAGAAGAATTAGTAGTACCCAAATATAGACTGGGATCACTACTCAAGCCCCAACACTCTAGCCCAAAGGTTCCTAGAGTTCATAAACTCAAATGCCATGGAACAACTAGTCACCATCCCCACAAGAGGAGAAAACATACTAGATCTCATCATCACGAACATGGGGTCACAATGTTCAACACCGGAAGTATACCCCTCACTGGTGAGATCAGACCATAAACTAATCTCACTGGAAGTCCACATCCCCCCCCCCCCCCCCCACCTGAGATAAAAAAGACCACAGTGAAGAACTTCTCAAAAGCCGATTTCACACTTCTAAAGACTGGTATGGTCTCCTTTAAGGCCCCCGAGCCTGCGGAAACCATTACTCAAGCCGCTGAATCACTTAAAGGATTGCATGGATCAGGCAATCCCAAACAAAACAAAGAAGCGTCCAGTCTGGTGGACCCCAGCCATAAACAAACTCTACAACAAAAGGAGGAAGCTACTACAAGATAGAGCAAAATCCTTAAAAGGGAAAACACCTTTGATCATTATAAGTAAAAAACTAAGAGCTCTCATAAAATCATCCAAGGCAAATTTTGAGAGAAAAGTCGCTAAGGACTCAAAAGACAATCATAAGGCCTTCTTTAGCTATGTTAGAAACCTGGGAGGAAACTCCCAGATATGCTCAGAATTAGTTCAAAATGATGTAAAAATTACTGAACCTACAGACATTGCCAACATACTGGCTGACAGGTTCAGTGCAAACTCCCCCCCCCCCAAAGGTGAGATATCTATACCAGAGGATTGTAACCCCCCAAACATCTCAAACGCTCAGGTGAGAACTGCTCTCTCCAAGGCAAAAAACACAGCATCCATGGGACCAGATGGTATCCCCAGATGTGTGCTCCACGAACTCAATGAGGAATTAAACCCACAGTTAGGGCAGCTGTTTCTTAGCCTCACCTCAAGATACGTGCCTAAGTAGTGGCGTACGGCAACTGTGGTCCCACTTCACAAAGGCGGTGCCTCCACTGACCCTGGAAATTACCGTCCCATCAGCTTGACAAGCCTGATCTGCAAAGCTATGGAGAGGATCATAATGGAACTCATAAATAAAGACATAGGGGACTTGCAGACTTTGGATCCGACCCAGTTTGGCTTTGTCAAAGGCAGATCATGCCTTTTAAACTTGGTTGACTTTTTCGAAACAGTCACCAAGGCCATTGATGAGGGAAAGGCAGTCCACACAGCCTACCTTGACCTGGCAAAGGCTTTCGACACAATACCCCACTCAGGTATCATTGAAAAACTCATCAGCTTAAATGTAAACCCATACGTCACAAGATGGGTTGCAAACTGGCTAAGTGACAGAACCCACAGGGTCAGAGTTGCTGGCGTCATGTCAGACTCAAAGCCTGTCACAAGTGGTGTCCCACAGGGCTCTGTCCTGGGCCCACTCCTGTTCGGCATCTACTTCTCAGAAGTACAAGCAAACACAGGAGGATTATGGCTGACAAAATTTGCAGATGACTGCAAACTGGGCACCATAGTTGAGAACACATCTGACACAGATATCCTTCAGAAGGGTCTTATAGAAACGGATAACTGGTGCCAGAGCCATGGCCTAAAGTTAAACACCAAAAAATGCATAGTCATACCCTTTGGGAAAAACAAGGTTACCCCTAGCTACCATATAGGCGGCAACCCACTGAGCTCAGAAGAGGTTATCAGGGATCTGGGGACCCAGGTTGACAGTAACCTTTCGTTTGACACTCACGTTGCCAAAGTAGTTAGGAAGACCTTCTACATTGCCCACCTGATCATGAAGGGATTCACATCTAGATCAAGGGAAGTCATCGTCCCCCTGTAGTCATCACTCATCAGACCAATGATTGAGTACAATGCCCCATTCGGAATGTATCTGACACGACACTTGCAGCAACTGGAAAGGCCCCAAAAATTCCTCACCAAAAGGATAAAGGGTCTCAAAAATATGTCCTATGCTGCCCGACTGAAGGAACTCCAGCTCTATTCAGTCGCTTACCGTCTGCTCAGAGGTGACCTGTGCTTGACATACAAGGCCATGTCCAACCCAGAATTGATGAACATGCTTCACCTCAAAAAATCTAGATCCCTCAGAACTACAAGGCGGAGACTTAAACCTTGACACGGTTATTAATAGGACATGCTGGAGGGACAGATTCATCACCCAGAGACTCCCTATGCTGTGGAACAAAATCCCGGTACATGTGAGGCAGAGCACCTCACTGGCTTTGTTCAAGAGAAATCTTGACCAATGGATGGGAGATCGCAGATATACCCCAGGGATTATCTCAGTGTCACTGCTTGACAGAGGCACAGCAAAATAATGGGCATAGTATCCTCCAAACTAAAGGGGTGGCGAAAGCCACAAAACTCTGGGCTAGGCTTATAAATACTCTTGGGCAGATAGCCTAGTATGAACCTATGAACCTATAAGTAGTAGTGTGGAGTAGAAGCATATTGTATAGTTTGATGATGGCAGGTAAGAAACAGGTAGGATAGGTTTAGCTGGAGGACTGGTACAGATTTATAATTTTCCACAAAAATGTAACCTATCATATAAAATTTTTTGACAACAGAGCCAAAGTAGACAACTATTGGTTTATAGAATCAAAGGCATAACCCCAACACCTACAAAGCAGATAGACAAGCTCAGAATAGGCAAAAAACATACAAATATGTGGAAGAAATATTCTTCCATGTATCTGGTGCTGTTTAAAGTAAAAGGATAGCTGCTGATGTTCTTCGTGTTTCACTGTTGCAGTTGTCACCTGTGGGTTATCCCTGCTGTGGTAGCCCTCGGCCGGCCTGAATACCAGAGTCAGTGTTTTTCTGCGTCAGCTGCTGTCCCTTGCTGCCTGACATCAAGCCATCAGTGCTATAAAGGAAGGCAGCCAACATCATTGTATCAGTCTTTCTTGCTGTGGAGCCCGTAGCAGAAGCAGTTTGCAAGTATGCTGGTCGGTCGCTACCAGAGTTTGAATTACAGCTGAAAACATTTAAAGCTAAGTACCCTTTGGGGATCCTTTTTTCTTGCACTAACAGATGTCTGAAAAAGTTAAGAATTGTGTCGCCTGTGGTAAGCAAATACCACACTGAGACTTCCATTCATACTGCATCACTTGTTTAGGCCCAGACCACGACGTCCCCCATTGCCAGTTCTGTGCCCTCTTATTGTAGCCAGGTATTTTCATCTTCAGTCTTCGCATTCTCAAATAGCGTCCGTCAGCCAACCATCCGTAGACTTTCCAAAAAAACGTAAGGATAAAGATAGAGATAGACCACACAAGGCTAAGCCTTCCGATGACTACCTGTAAGCAGGTCGTCAGTTCTCCAGAATTCAGTGAGGCGCCTTTGCAGCCCCTGATGCCTGATTCGATAGCTTTGCAGGCCTTTTCTGAGACCCTTTTGGAGTCTGGTATGCTGCAGAAGTCATCTTCATCTTCCGAGCCTTTGGGTGTCTCTGCCTTTGTTGGGTCCAGAGCCGCGATGCAGGCACCGGCTTCCGAGGAGGTTTTTTGCACTACCGAATCTAGACAAAAAACAACATCTCCGACTACCGTTTCTCTCAGACCGATAGATACTCTTAGGCCTAGAAGCAAGGCCACTCCTAGGAAAGCTACCTCTAGCCACCATTTTACTCCTGCTCCACCACCCCAAGATGAAATGCCTAAAATGGCGGAGGATCGTATCACCCTTATCAGGGGTAGTCAGGCCACCCCTTCTAAAAGGAAAAGAGACCTTTCTCGTGAAATACTGACAGAACAGGATTCTGAGGAGTCTGATTATTCAGATTTTGAAGAGGAACAGCGACCTCTGACTGCTTATGAGGATTCAGATGCAGATGAATCCATTCCTTCTGCCTCCCCACCAGAAGATCTTTCCTTTGGGGAAATCCTTCAAACCCTCAGGGAACATTTCCAATGGGAATCCCAGGACTTCCCTCAGTCTAAGAAAAGACTAAGAGAGTTTCTAGACCTGCCCCAGCACAGACCCTTGGCCATCCCTCCAATCTTGGAGGTGGTTGATGTCTTCCATGAATCCAGCTTAACTCCTGACGCCCTCCCACCTGCTCTCAGAAAACCTGAGAGGTATTACAAAATACCAGATTCTCACCAATACCTGTACAGAAATCCTGCTGCAGACCCGGAGGTCATTATACAGGGACCAAAAGGAGCAAGGCTAGTTCTGCAAAGAATCCTATTCCTTCTGACAAGGACTCCAGAGCTCTGGACAGATGGGATAAAAAAGCATAAACCTTTGCAACCTTAGCTATCAGAGCACTCAATTGTCAGTTCCACATGTTAAAATAACAACATACTTCGGAACTATTAAAACAAAAGATTTCAACCTTTCCTGACTGTGCCAATTTGAAAGAGTTAGCGGATTTACTGCACTCCACTTGGCAAGTGGCTAAACACTCCTTACACTGTGGATGTGATGCCCTAGAAGCCTCAAGCAGGGCAGCAGTGTCAGGATCTGTTATTAGGAGACATGCATGGTTGAAGGAACAACAACTCCCTGATCATGTCATATCTAAATTACTTGATGCACCCTTGGATAAGGACCGCTTGTTTGGAGTAAAAGCAGAAGAGGTGATTAAACAGATGGAAGACAAAGCAAAGTATATGCAAACAGTAAAAGATTTCCTTCAGGTACAACCTCCTAGGTTCAGCAGGAATTTTCCCTCAAAATGCTGGTCCTTTCCCGCACCTAGCAGACAGGAGCAAGGTAAAGCCCTGCAGGGGCAGACCACCCAGACTGCTATCCCAGGGGCAGCAGAGAACCAAACAGTGGATGATTTCCACTCCAAAGGCAGAGAATTCTAAGCCATCCCTCTGTGGCAAAATCTGTCAATGACTCCCTCTCCCCTCTCTTCACTCACCAAAAACTAGGCGGAAGGGTCTCCCTCTTCAAAGAAAATTGGCTTTCTGTAACAAAAGGACCAGTGGGTCTTAAAGATAATTTTTCAGGGATACAAATTCTCCTTCAGTGAACTCCCACTTCAAAGAGGGTACCCAGACTTGCCTTCAAATCAGTGGGCAGAAGCACTGAAACAAGTCCAAACTCTCATATCCCAAGGGGCAGTTGAACCTGTCCCCTCAGATTATTCCTTGTTCTCAGAAAAGAGGGCACTTGGCACCCCATCCTCGATCTATCCATTCTGAACACCTTCCTGTAATGTCTTTCGGATTTTTTGGTTAGGGGTCACCACAGCGGAACTCCAGTCCGCTTATGATTGACATTTTACTATGCCGAGTTGCCAGCCCTGATGCCCAATCTTCAAGGAAGGCACACCCATTCATGCACGCACCTACCTGCATGTCTTTAAATGTCACTCAACTGCGGGGAGAACTTGCAGACTCCACACAGAAGACGGTCCAGCTGAGAATCGAATGGGAGAAACTCTTGCTGTGAGGCGACAACACTAACCACTGCACCACCGTGGCTCTGAACACCTTCCTGGTGGTCCTCAAATTCAAAATGCTAACTTTGCAGCAGCTGCTACCTATGCTGACAAAAAATGCCTGGTTAGTTACCCAGGATCTAAAAGATGCCTACCTCCACATCCCCATAAGGGAATCCTGCAGGAAATTCCTTTGCTTCAGAGCAGGCTCACAACACTTTCAGTTCTCTGCACTACCCTTTGGCTTATTTACAGCTCCCAGGGTATTCACCAAATGCTTTGCCCCGGCCATAGCCTTTTGCAGACAGAAAAATATACAAATTTACACCTATCTGGATGATTGCCTGATTCAGGCAGACTGCAAAGAAAAACTCCTCAAAGACCTCCTCTTTGTCAAAACCCTTCTAACCTTCTTAGGGTACACCATCAATGAGAGAAATCAAAGCAAACACCCTCCAGGAAGATCATATTCTTGGGAGCACTGCTGGACCCAGCATCCCAAATGGCCTTCCTATCCCCAGAAAAACAGAGCTTCCTGCCTGTGTTTTAACCAGCTGGCTTCCGGAAGTCACCTCACTGTGAGGAAGTTCCTGCAAGCCTTGGGGTACATGGCATCTTGCATCCTTCTAATTCCTCTGGCCAGGCTTCACATGAGAAAACTTCAGTGGTACCTAAAGAACCTTTGGTGTCAGCACTCTCAACCTCTAGAGACCTCTCTTCCTCTGATCCCCTGTATAAGGGCCGAGTTAATCTGGTGTGCAGGGGCCTGTGCACCGAACAAGGGTCTTTCCTTCACCCTCCACCCAACCGGGCAGACCATTACCACTGATGCCTCAGAAATAGCTTGGGACGCTCACCTAGAAGGCAGGTGCACCCAAGGTCTTTGGGATACCCAGCATTTTCCCGTACACATCAACCAGAAGGAAATGATGGCAGTACAAAAGGCTCTGACATCCTTCAATCCCCATCTCAAGCCGGAGGTTCTCCTTATCAAAACAGACACAGCAGTAATGTGGTACATCAACAAACAGGGAGGGACCCAATCTTACCCTCTGTGCAGGCTAGCCATAAACCTCTGGGTGACAGCCTCTTCATGGGACTACACCTAATAGCCCACTACCTACCAGGGATAAACAACACTCTGGCAGACCACTTAAGCAGAAACTTACTGGACCCCCACAAATGACAGCTCCACAGAAAAGTCCTTGTACATAACACTCAGGCATGGGGGACTCAAAAGGTGGATCTCTCTGCTTCTCATCTCAACCAACAGCTGAAAAACTTCTGTACCAGGGAGCATCACCACCTAGTGTGGAAGGTGGATGCCTTGACCTTCCCCTGGAACACCCTCTTTGTGTAAGCATTCCCTCCTCTGCCTCTTATTCCAAAGGTACTGATTAAAATAATGGAGGAGAGACTAAAGGCATTCCTCATTGCTCCAGATTGGCCCAGGCAACATTGGTACCCCTTACTGCGCAGCCTGACCTTACAGCATCGCAGGCAGCTTCCCATGATCTCAGACCTCTTAACTCAGGTTGCAGGGGGGGATGCTGCACCCAGACTTGCAGACACTCAAACTATCAGCATGTCTAATACTCTAATGGCAAACAAGGGCCCCTATTAAGCAAACTGGTCCTTGACATTATCACAGAGGCTAGAAGGCCCAGCACCAGAAGATCTTGCACAGGAAAATGGAAAAGATTCTGCTCCTGGATACAGTCTTGAGGGGGCAATACCTCACAACCCTCCATTCCTCTTATCCTGGACTACCTAGCAGAACTACTTAACAGTGGCCTGTCCTTCTCTATTAAAAGCCACGCCTCAGCCATTTCAGCTCATTTTGATACAGAACAGCCCCTGTTCTCTCTCATCCTTTGATTAAACAATTCCTCAGAGGGGATTCTAATATCAGACCTCCCAGAAGGCCACCCACTCCAGCCTGGGGACATGAGCTGTGTTTTGGAAAAACTAACATTACCACCCTTCAAACCTGCTGCTTCAGCAGAACTAGGATACCTCTCCTGGAAGACTGCTTTTGTCCTAGCTGTCACTTCAGCCAGAAGGGTTTGAGAACTTCAGGCGCTGATGGCCATTGAGCCCTTCATCATCTTCCATGCAGACAGGGTCTCCCTGAGGACTAATCCCTCCTTTATGCCCAAGGTAGTATCTACTGTAACTCTCAACCAGGCCATACATCTACCCACCTTCTTTGCTAACCCTCAAAACAAGGGGGAAAGAACTCTGCACTCACTGGACGTGCACAGACAGTTCAGATACTATCTGGACCATACTAAACCCTTCAGGAAAACAGGCCAACTACTTGTCAGCTTTGCCCCAGGGGCAGAGGGGAAGCCCATTTCCAAACAAACCATTTCCCAATGGATAATCACACTGTGTCCATTTCTGCTAGAGATTGCATGGGACCCCCCCCCCCTTCAAGTCTATTCAAACCCATTCCACTAGGGCAGCCTCCACTTCCACAGCATTCCTCAGAGGAGTTTCCACTAGGTACATCCTGGAAGCTGCCACCTGGACTTCTGTCCATACCTTTACCAAGCATTACCACCTACCTCTATTTTCTAAGGCTAGGGCAGGGTTTGCCTCTGCAGTTCTGCAGGTCATGCTGACCCATTCCTAGGTCGCTTATTTAATCCTACCACCCCTCTCCTCAGCTTTGGGAATCCTCCCACAGGTGACGACTATAACAGTGAAACATGAAGAACATAGTACAGTTGTGTGCACTTACCACAAATGTAGATGTTTGAGTGCATTCACTGTTGCAGTCCTGATTTCCCACCCTCCTTCCCCCTTATGTCTTCTTTCTGCTATGATTTTATGATGAAAATGCTCTGCAGCATCTTGAAACTGGAGACAAAAGTCACAGTACCTTAAATAAAATATTCCCTTAGATGCAAAAGGATTACATATCTAAAGCAACACAGAAGCATTATGGCTGTTCACTGGAGTCGTCAATTCTTTGAGCTCCTTTTACTCACGAGGAGCAGGTGGCTAAGTGAAAGGCTTATAAAGTTGAAAGGGAGCGGCTTCTCAAGTATTTACTCCACAGTTTCTTTGTTGATGGTGTACACCCTGAATTGTGTAATGTAAAACTGATTCCTTACTCCTGGAACAGCAGAAGCAGTCTTCAGTTATTTTTACACAGGAAATTATTCATACATAATGATAGCATATTCTCATTGTTACATTGTGGGTTGTTGGCAGACAGGATTCCTGTTTATTCAAAGAAGTGGAATAAAAGACCAGGTACCACAGTGTAATATAGTTACTTGTGTGGATCGCAGCTGCACATTGCAGTGTGACATTACTCCTTACTGCTGATGGCCACTGTCCCCTCTGGTCACGTGGTGTCTTCTAGTTTTAACTGGTGATGTTTGGTATGTCAGAATTTGAAGCATCTATCATGATGTGATGTCTGATGTGGGTTTCCTCTGTGATCTATGCCCCCATACAGAAGTTCAAATGGGATAGACTCATGAAACTCTTGGCACCTGTTTGACAGTAGGTAGGGTGACAACTGATTCCAGTTATTTTTCCTGTCTGCATCAGTACAGTTCTTGTTGCAAGTTTTTCACCCATCTGATACTTTATCAGGTTCATAAGTAGATACTAAGCTGTTGGCCCTAGGGCCTATATAAGCCTAGTCAAATGGTACCCTGGCTTTTAGCACCCAAGATAATTATTTTCCTGTGCCCCTGTCGAGCAGAGCCACAGAAGTGATCCCCGGGGTGAATTTCCTATCTCCCATCCAGTCATCAAGATTTTTCTTGGAGTGCTAATGAGGAGCTTTGTTTGATATAGATAGGTAGTTTGTTCCAGAGTATGGAAAGTCTCTGAGACAGGAATCTGTCCCTCCAGCATGTTCTGTTTATTGTGGTGACAAGGTTTAGGTCCCTAGAGCATGTAGCTCAGAGAGATGGGATTTCTTTACATGGAGCATGTCCAACAGCTCTGGGTTTGACATAGCTTTGTATGTTAGGCAGAGATTGCCTCTGAGTAGGCGATATGCGACAGAGTAAAGCTGGAGTTTTTTTTAGACTGTCTACGTAGGGCATCTGTTTGAGGCTGGTAATCCTCTTTGTGATGTATTTCTGTGGCCTTTCCAATTGTTGTAGATGTCTTGTGAGGTACATACCAAAAGAGGTGTTGTACTCTATAATGGGTCTAATGAGTGATGAGTAGAGGGGAACAATGACCTCTTTTTTCCTGGATGAGAAACCTTTTGTGATAAGGTGTGCCACATAGAAGGATTTCCTGACTACTGTGGCAATGTGATTATCAAAGGAGAGACTACTGTCCACTTGTGTCCCAAGGTCTCTTATCACACTTTCAGTGTTAAGTACACTACCACCTATGTGGTAGTTCATGGGTACAGAGTTTTTACCAAAAGGGATGACAATGCACTTTTTGGCATTGAGCTTGAGGCCATGGCTTTGACACCAGGCATCTGTCTCAGTGAGGCCCTTTTGTAAGATGTCCACATTGTTAGGAGATTTGATTATGGCTCCTAGTTTGCAGTCATCTGCAAACTTTGTTAGACAAAGAACTTCTGTGTTAGCCAGTACTTCAGAGAAGTAGATGCCAAACAAAAGAGGACCTAGGACTGAACCCTGTGGTACTCCAGTTGTCACTGTTCTGAAGTTAGATTTAGTGTGTGCTGCTTTCACCGTGTGGGTTCGGTCAGTGAGCCAATTGGTAACCCATCTTGTGATATAGGGATTTATACCTAGTTTAGTGAGTTTGGCTATAATTCCAGTGTGGGGGATGGTGTTGAAAGCCTTGGCGAGATCTAGATAGGCTGTGTATACCCCTTACCCTCATCTACAGCTTTGGTGACCACTTCAAAGAAGTCTATCAGGTTTAGGAGACATGATCTCCCTTTTACAAACCTGAACTGGGTAGGGTCCAGAGATTGGAGATTACCGATGTCATTGTTTATAAGTTCCATGATGATACACACCATAGCTTTGCAGACCAGGCTTGTTAGGCTAATGGGGCGGTAGTTCCTGGGGTCCATGGTGGCTCCCCCTTTGTGGAGTGGGATAACCATTGCTGTGCGTCATTCAGTGGGCACAAAGCCTGAGGTGAGGCTATGATTGAACATGGTACTTAGGTTGCACTTATGTTGGGATGGTATTGGTAACTTACACAGTGCATCAATACTAGCCTGATGTTTTCCTTGTCTGTACACCAGCTTACACTCCTAAAAGAAGTATGGACGTGGGAAAGAAAGAGCGATTTGATATTGTGCAATATTTATGCAAAGGAGAAAACCAAGTTAACTAATATAGAGAAGGCAATCTGAAAGATATTTGAAGACAAATACAGGCAAATTCATCCAGGTATGGAAAATTTCACAATAAAAAGTTTAATAGCACAAAGATATAATGTAGAAAAGATGATTAGTAAAGCAGAAGTTAAAGAAACAGAAGTTGAAGTTATGGAGTGCCTGCGAAGTGAAGGATTTAGTGTAGGTCTAAAACAAACTACATCACAGCATGATGGAGTGGGTCCCCAGAATAAGGAAAAGCAAGATAATCAGGGGACGTGTGAAGAAGAAATATGGATATGGGAAAGGAAAAGAGATTTAATATGGTGTAATATTTATGCAAAGGAGAAAGTAAAACTAACTAATACAAAAAGCAGCACCAAAGATATTTGAAGAAAAATATAGCCAAAGGAATCTGGATATGGAAAACTTTACAATACAAAAAATAAGAAGACTAAGAGGAAAAGTAGAAAAAGAGATGAGTAATGGAGAAGTCAAAGAAATAGAAATGGAGGTAATGAAATAGCTGCAAAGAGAAGGATTCCGTGTAGAAAATCAAATGCAAGAGCACCCCAACAGGATAGAGCAATGAATATCCAAATTAAGGGGAAACCAGTGGAACAGGAAGCAACTGGTCTGGTGTCCTATCAAGATATTTTGGAGCCTTCCACAGGAAACCAGTATAAACGTTCATTTGAAGATAGACAGCAAGGAAAGGAACAGGAAACTCTGATGCAGTGAGTGTTGAGGAGTGATAGGCCAGTGAGTTTCCATATGCCAGAACAACAGATGACACAGGATGAAATTGGAAGAGAATGTGCCACAGGAAGATGCTATAGAACTTTCTATAGAATGCCCACAGGAAACGGGAAACAAGGGGTGTGGCCTCAGTATGGAAGAAAATGAGTTGAGTAGAGTTGCTTGATTTAATGGACATTGACAGATATATCATGATCAATGAGAGAAATAGACTGCAGAAGGTTAATAAACCCCAAATGTCAGAAGCTTGATAAAACAAATGAACACAGTAATTAGAACTGTCCATAGAGATCGATGCGATATAACAGAAGTAAACAGAATATTACTGTGCTGCTAAATTAATAACTGATAAAATTCTACCACAGGAACACGGGGTAGCGAGGGAAAGGAAGGGGTGAAAGCAAATACCATCATGGAAATATCAAATAGAGAAAAGTATAAAGCAGCCAAGACAAAAGTGTCATTCTTAGAAGATTACAGAAGAGGGAACAGATCAACAAAAATATTAAGAAAGGTAGATGTGATGAAAGCTATGTGCAGTATTAGAACAGACCAGGATCTATTATGAACTATTGGAGATAAACTAAAATTTTCAACACAGGCGGAAAGACTTAGAAGATACAAAGATACATATAAGAGAAAAGCACAAAATAAGCCATTTATTGATGACCCAAAAAAGTTTTATAGAGCATTGGGATGTAAGGTAAAAGGAATTGAAAGACTGCCAAAAAAAGAGGAAATAGATACAGTTTGGAGAAGTATCTATGAAGATCCTGTGGAACATAAAGATGCTAAATGGATAGAAGAAGTAAAAGAAAGAATAAGAAGTTTAAAGGTACAGGATATGAAATGGGATGAAATAACAGCCAGAGAGATTGAAACAAAGTTGAGAAAAGCCTCTAACTGGAAAACCCCAGGCCCAGATGCAGTACCTAACTTTTGGCTTACAGTATTAACTTCTTTGCGCGAGGATCTAGCCATGAGTAAGAACTATTTATATGCACACCCTGAACAGACACCACACTAGTTAACAACAGGAATAACAATGCTCTTAAGAGTGAACCTGCAAGCTACCTTAAAAATTATAGACCAGTAACTTGTCTTCAGAAGACGTATAAACTATACACGGGAATTGACACTGACAGAGTTGATAGTCATTTAGAAGAAAACTCAATTATGGTAGTAGAACAAAAGGGCAATAAAAAAAGTCATATGGAACAAAGGATCATTTGTTAGTTATAGTGGAGAATTGTAAGAAGGAGAAGAATCTAAGTATGGCATGGATTGACTACAAAAAAGCATTTGATAGTATCCCACATTCATGGATAGAAGAGTTCTTAAAAATGTATAAGATGTACCCTGCACTGATTGACTACATTACATTAACTATGAAATAGTGGCAGACCACTTAGCAATTAAGAAGTGATAAAGGACAGATTATTATGCCAAGGATAAAAATCCAAAGGGGGATATTCCAGGGTGACTCTGTCACTGTTGCTATTCTGCCTTGCCATTAATCCATTAAGCTGTTTACATAACAGCTTATGCCATGGCTACAATTTGGCTTCTAGAAAACAACAAAGTCTAATGACTTCTCATCTTTTTTGTCTATGATTTAAAACTGTACAGCTCATCAGATGAACTAAAAGCACAGCTGCAGATCAAAACTTTTTCAGATGATATTGGAATGTCATTTGGTCTTGATAAATGTGCAAAATCAACCTTTTAAAAAAGGAAAACTGCAGCACCAGGAAAACATCAGTTTGGGACAAGAATGTGATATAAAAGAACTTGAGCTAGAGGGAGTGTGTAAATACTTGGGAATTGATGAAGGATCAGCAATAAAACATGAACACATGCAAATAAAATTCAGTAGGGAGTACTTAAGAAGACTTAAATTGATCCTGAAAACAGCACTGACATCTAGGAACAAGATCCAAGCCATTAATCAATTTGCTCTTCCTGTCCTAACTTATAGTTTTGGAGTGATTGACTGTCCCAAAAAATGTTGGATAGATTGGATATTAAAACAAGAAGGATGCTTCATGCTCACCAAATGATTTATAAAAATCGGTGTATACCAAGGTTATATATTCCCTGTTTTGAAGGAGGGATGGGCCTCCTTGAAATTGATTACATGTATTGATCTGCAGTCATGGGACTCAAGACATCTGCTGACCTCACAGGATCCAAATGTAGTGAAAGTTTTGAAACATGAGAATAAATCTAAGATGACATCTCTGCTTAATTTAGCAGAAGCATATCAACGTCAAGCAAGAATTGAAATAAAACCAGAAGTAGATAAAAACTAGGCAGCAACTGAATGCACTAAAAAACAGAAAATAAGGTGAAGGACCAGATGAGAAGGCAAGAAATGTGGAGAAAACATGAATATAGTTGCAAGTATAGAAAACTTCTGGAAGAGCCTCATGCTGATCAAGAACGAATGCAGGAATGGTTAAGGAGAGGTGAATTCACATCAAGAAATGATAGGTTAATATTGGCAGCCCAAGATAGTGGGCTACATACTCGCTGGTTTACAAAGTCCATTGAACATGTGGTTGAAAGACATCGAATTTGAAACAGTCACACACCTTGTTGCTGGTTGCGACGCACTAATGGCAGAGCGACTGTATATTGAAAGGCATAATAATGTGGCGAGACTGTTACACTGGAGATTGTGCAAACATTATGGTATCGAAGTGGCTGAAAAACACTGGAAACATGAGCCACAAAGAATTATAGAAAATGATGTTTATATCACATGGGATCACCCAATACCAACAGTTCAAAAGATAGATGCTAGAAAACCAGATATAGTGGTCCAAGAAAAGAAGACAAAAGTAGCATCAATCATTGAAATTGCCACATGTAGTGATTAGTGTCTTGCGTACAGAGACACAGTCATAAAATACCTGGGTCTGCAGGCAGAAATGAGAGCCATGTGGAAGAAAGATACCCAGACAGTTCAAATAGTAGTAGGAGCAACTGGTCTTATAAAAAAGAATTTACAATCGTATTTAGATATGTTACCAATTTATGTAACACCGTACGAATTGCAGAAGTTGTTACTGGGCACATTGCGTGTGCTGCGAAGAGCACTTTTGGCTAACATCAAAGAGTGAAACAATACTAATTTCATGAACTTTAATCGTACTTTGACTTGGGAATGGGGTCCATTCCCATCATGGTATTAGAAACCCTAAAGACTTGGAGAAATTAAAAATGACAGAAGCTTTCAGTAGGATTGCCCAGTGCTGTACTGCTGCTGAATTCACTTGAGGAGCTGGTTTGCTTTCAATGCATTCCCAAACCTCTTCAAAACCATAGAAACATGTTTTAGTTTCAGACTTCATATCCTTCAGAAATACAAGCTAGCACAAATCCTGTTGTTCTAACAACTTTCTAAGTTTAAAAGAGCAATATTTAAAATCTGTCCATATTTTTGGGTCTTTCTCCCCCCTTTATTTTAGGCTTTATCCAGATTTCTTGCCCTAAGAGGTTGAGAGGTATGGGGGGCTCTTGCTTCCTTCAGTGTGCAGTCCAAATAATTAAAACAAAATCAGAAACAAAAAAAAACTCAAAAAGGGAAAAACATGATTGTATTCAGTTTAAGCAGTTATATTTATGTGGTGTGTATATTTACAAAAATAGCGTCAAATCTATTCTCTGCATGTGCAGAAAAAAGAGCAGTGGTGGGTTAGACAAGTTCATTTGAGGATAATGCTGATTTGGTGAGAGATGGTACTAAGCAAGTAATGGAACTAAATGCAAGCCTAATGAAGGACTGGCTTAGCTTTGAGGCTGTATAGATTCAAATTGCTTGTAAAGTGAGGAGGCATAAAATGGTATAGAATCATTGGTATAAAGATAAACACACACGCATGCACATTTTTATTATGATTGATCAAAATGCCCAGATGCCGAAAACTAAGACAGTCACAAAGACATTTTGAAGGTCCATAATACTCAAATCCCCAACACCAATGTAGGGCAAGACCCTAAGATGGACCCTTGTGGAACACCCTTCTTGGTAGTAGAGTCAGTAAGTTGATGGATACCTCATCTAACTCTAAATTTTCTGTTTTTCAGTTTGTTTTGGAATAGTTTAACAAGACAGTGAAAGTTTAGATTTCCTCCTGTTCATATGTTGCTGTTTCCATAACATGAGGGAGTCTGCCTCCTGTTGACGCATACGTCTGGCCATTTTACAAAAGTTAAAATGCTACTGTGAAGGTATGTGGGACAACCCGCCTCACTCAGCATGCATCGGCCATAAATGGACATTGGGTGTAAAGCAGCTGGCAGCACGTACCTTCCTCAGAACTGAATGCCACCGGGAACCAGCGACTATGGAGTGGGTACTCAGGAGTCAGGCAGGTGTCAGGGTAAGGCAGGGTGAGAAACTATACAGCGGATGTCAACACGCACCTACCTCAGAACTTTTCTGCCGCCTGTGTGACTGCCAGCTGTGGTCGTCGCTCACCTGGAAAAGTGACTTTGTGCTTGTCTGAGTTCAGATAAGTACCCCATAGGGGTTTTTGTTTCTTTCTTGCTACTCTGTTGTGGGTTAATGTCCGGTAGAAAGGGCAAATGTCGGTGTACATGGCAAAGTTCCACATAAGGACTCACATGAGCTCTGCTTATTCTGTCTAGGCCCAGACCACGATCATACCACTTGTGAGGTCCATAAGGCCTTTGTACCCAAGAGTCTTAGGAGCCATCTGGCTGTGCTAAAACGATACTTAGAGAGTCAGATCTGAAACGTTTAGCTAGAGATATGGACCTGATGTCAGGAACTTTGGAGGAGCTGCCCACAAAAAAGGCCAAGAAGCCTTGGCCTGAAGCTACAACTGCACCCTCTCTTCCGACCATTCCTCTTGAGGCTGATGAAGGCCTTGATTCCGAGTCAGAATCTGCAGACCTTCCACTGACTGGTACCTGGGGGGAAGCTGTTAAGGAGGCTGCCAGCACATCTTAGAGTGAGTCACAGGTGTCAGACCTGGGGTGATGGGGGGGGGGGATCTCTGCTTATTATCTCCGAAGGCCGCTCTCTTGGGGTTTCCCAAATCGTTGTCTGTGAAGACATTCTCTCGGATATCATACAGTGTCACCCGATGTCCGGCCCTCCTCCTCTCCATCTTGTCTTAGACACCTCTGCGTAGGGTGCCCCAAAAAGAAAAAAAAACCAAACATAATGCTCCTACTCGGACCATGTCATCGGATCAAACCCCAAACTGGCAGGCCTTTGCCCAAGGCATACTTAACACCTTCTTGACCTTACGCTAGGCTTCTGCTACTGCCCAGGCTCCTTCAGTCTTCACTCCTAAGAGTAAGTTGTTGATTGACATTTCCTCTGAGGATAAGGAATCTTCAGGGGATGATTCCCTCACTTACACCTCTCAAATTGCTTGCCCTCTGGAGTATGCTTCCCCAGAAGAGGAGTCAAATGGAACCGATTCCCTTGAGGAAGGTATTACCTTTGTGGAAACAATTGTACAGATGAAGGACTTTTTTAAATAGGACTGTAGTCAGGTTTCTGAGACACAGAAGAGGTATGACCTCTTGCAAATGGAGCCCCCTAACCCTTCTGCTGTCCCCCCTGCCCATCCTGCCTTTTTGGATGCATTCCTGGCTTATTTAAAAGCCCCAGATTCCCCAACCCCCTGCACCAAAGCACCCTGACAAATTTTATAAAGTTCCTGAAGATGCCTAGTTCCTCTTCAAGGCCCTTTCTGCAGACCCATCAACTATTTCTGTGCCTGCAGATAAAACTTCTTCCCTCCACTTCCTTACTCCCCTCAGATAAGGAAAGCAGAATCATGAACAGATTAGGCAAAAAAGTCTGTACCTCTGCCACCTTAGCTGTGAGATCCATAAACTGTCAGACTCATATGGCCAAATATTCCTTGACCCCACAAACAGATGCCATTAAACAATTGGAGGACTTAACTGATTCCCCCAACAAGGCAAAGATCGCAAGCCTTTTGAGTTCCTGCAGCCAAGTTACCAGACACACTATAAAGTGTAGTTATGACACAGTGGAGGCTTCAGCGAGGGCTACTGCCTCAGTCTGTCATCAGGAGGTAATCCTGGCTTAGGCTATAGCCTTTGCCAGATTATATTAAAACAAAACTAATGGACGCACCCTTGGATAACAAGGCCTTGTTCGGTTCTGCAGCTGCAGAGCTCTTCATGGCCCTTCAGGTGTAGGGCAAAGAACTTCAGGACCTCAGGCATACATTTGTGTCCCCGGTTACCTGCTTCCAGAACAGATACCCAGCTAGGACTGCCTTTGTGAGAAGGCCTTCTAGACATATCCTCCAAAGGGAACAACAATTCCAGGAAGCAGACCCCTCCCAGGTCTTCTGCCTCCACTCCAGCTCAAAAGTGGCCTTTTCAGGCCAAACTTGGTCATCTGTGACTACCAGGCCTTAAGCCCAGCTACCTCACTTTCCCTGTCTCTCTCCCTGTCCTTCCATGCTTGGAAACAGATTACCCTGAAATCTTGGGTCCTTTCAGTCATTAAACAAGGTTATTTCATGGTGTGGAATTCCAGACCTACCTTCAAAGACATTCCTTAACCCCCTCAAGACCAAATGGCTTCAGTTACTCCTGTCCTGCAGGTCCTCTTCTCGCAAAGCACAGTTCAAGAGATACCCCAAGATCTATGAGGGGAGAGAATCTTACTCCAGAATGTTCCTGGTCCCCAGGAAAGAAGGTCCCTGGAGACCTATCTTGGACCTATCCCATCTAAATACCTTCCTCAAGGTCCCCTCCTTTCAGATGCTGACTCTTACAACTCTCCTTCTCCTGATCCTCCCTCGGGCCTACATTGTGTCCTTAGATATCTATGTGCATATTCCAGTCCATCTTTTTTTCTGGAAATTCCTTTATTTTTCAGTGGGTTCTGCACATATTCAGTTCTGTGGTTTGCCATTTGATCTCTCTACAGCCCCAAGGGTGTTCACAAAGTGCCTAGCCCCAGTAATTGCCTTCTCCAGAATGCAGGGGATACAACTATTCCCTTATCTGGACAATTTCCTCATCCAGGCATCGTCCCCACAGATGGTTCAACAGCACCTGGACTATGCCATCTCCCTACTGCGAAGCCTGAAGTATGTCATAAACCTTCAAAAATCTTCTCCGACCGCCCTCATGGGACCATGTGTTTTCAGGATGCAGGATTCTCGCAGGGTAAATGATAGCCTGTTTTCCTCCAGACAAGATTCTGACCCTCATCTCTTATTTCCAGGGAATTCTTTCTCTCCAAGACCTTTCTGCCAGGGAGTTTCTGAGGCTCCTGAGATTCATGGCCTCCACCAATCCCATGGTACCCTTAGCAGGGCTACACATTAGGAAATTTCAGTGGTACTTAAGGACAGTCTGGAAACAATACCTACACCCTCTGTAGTTTATTGTACCTCTCTTACCCTGCCTATCCAGGGAACTAGAGTGGTGGATTGCTCAGATTGCAGACAATCCAGGTCTTCCCCTAAAACCTTCTCCCCCCAATCAAGATCTGCATTCAGATGCTTTAGACTCTCGTTGGGGACAACTCTAGGAGACCGGAGAGTGAGGGACACATGGACCCACTCCCAGCAGAGGGATCATATCAACATCAAGGAGATGAGAGCCTTGATATTTGCCCTTCGAATCTTTAAGGCTCAAATCCCCCCAGGAGTGCTGAGATGGTACACAGACAATGCCACAGTGCTGTGGAACATCATCAAGCGGGGGGGGGCAAAGGTCTCCATCCTGTACAGATTGGTTTTGCAGGTGTGGGAGATTGCCCAACAGAGACAAGTATCCCTCCTAGCTGTCTACATACTTCAGCCAAGAATGTGATGCCAGATTCTCTAAGCAGGTCCATGACTCAGTCCCACGAATGGATGCTAAACAGAGATGTGTTCCTGGACCTGGTCCATTGATGGGGTATACCTCAGGTAGACTTGTTTGCCTCCTCCATGAACAGACAACCCTCAACTTACTGCACTAGGATATTCACCTCTGGGGCATGGAAGGTGTATACTCTTTCCTATCCATGGAAGGGGATGTTCGCTTATGCATGCCCTTCCCTCTCATACAAAAAGTTCTGCTGAAGATTTAGAGAGAACAACCTCAAATCTTGTTGATGATCCCCATTTGGCCAAGGCAGCACTGGTTCCCCCTTCTACATCATCTAGCCAAGGGCAGTCACCACCAGTTATCCCTCAGGATGGATCTACTCACACAGTAGAAAGGAACTCTCATACACCCCCAAATATCCACCCTGAACCTTAATCTGTGGTTGATAGGGTGTTGATTCCCTTTAGACACCTTTATAATAAAGACGTGCTTCAGGTTCTGCAGGAGACCAGAAATCCCACTACCAAAAAATCCTGTCTATCCAAGTGGAAAAGGTTCTGTGCATGGTGTCTAAAACAAGATTTTCAAACACTGGATTCCAAGATTGCCGCCGACTAGTCTAGTCCTTACTCTCTGAGCTCCTCACAGCTATTTAACTTTTGTTTTTTTTTACAACTTTATATCAACCTTTTTCCTCAAATTTTTATACTAAAAGATTTTATAAATCTTTTTCTACACATTTGGATTATTTTTTCTTCTGGACTTATTATCCTGGGATTTACTTTACCTCAGAACATTTTTGGTCTCTCTGCTGCTGGGACTCCTACTGCTCCAGTCTGTTCCTGGTTCCTGGTATCCTGTTGACTGCATTCCATTTCTGGGCATGGCTACAAAATCTGACTCCATGGAGACTCAGCCTACAAAGGCCAAATATACTTCAATGCTCTCTCCTGAAAAAGATTCAGGTTCAAAAAGACTGAAATCATCTAGGCAACCTACAGAAACTATTAATGTAAGTAATAAAGATTTAAATGGCTCAAATTTCCTTTTAGAAGAACTAAAAATAGCATTAAAACCAATCCAAAGTGCTATACAAAACTTTTCAGAACAGTTTGCAGACTTTAGTAAATCTTTAAAGCAAATAAACGATAGTATTGTTACTATTGAAAATAAACTCTTAGCTTTGGAAGTTAAAACAGACTTATTGGAAAGTGACTTTAAATCTAGAGATAAAACTATTTCAGATTTACAAGCTAAAATATTGGATCTGGAAGCCAGGAGTTGAAGAAATAACATCATTATTCGTGGTTTACCTGAATCTTATGACAATAAAAACTTGTTATCTGTGACTAAAAATATCTTTGAAACACTGTTAAATTGTGAAGCTTCTTCAAAATCTATAATTGTAGAGAGAGCACACAGAGCACTGCATACAAAGCAAGATTCTTCCACACCAAGGTTAATTTATACTAAGTTACTAAACTTTCAAGACACTTTCCAGATCCTAGAAACTGCTAAAACAAAGAAACAATTCATATGGAAGTCTCACAAACTATCATTTTCCCAAGATCTCCCTGCACAGATCAAATTAAATAGACAAAAACTGGCCCCCTATTGTGCTGACTTGATAAAAAGAGGGATTAGATTTTGAATGGCTTATCCTAATACCTTGTCTTTCACAGCTAATGACAAAAGATTTGTATGTTCAGATCCTAAAGATGCAAAAGACATTTTTCTTAAAACATTTAAAAAGCTTCCTGACACTGTATCTTAATATTCTACTGTTAAAGAACTACAATAAGGTTTGATTTTTTCATTTCTTTACTCTGACAGTATTTGTGTTACATGATTTGTAATTCTGGTGTGACATAATTATATTAGCTTAAGAACTTGTCATGTAATTTACACATGATAGATTTGGTGTGACAGTGTGCAGTGACAGGATATATGCTTGTTAGATTTGTGTGGATTAATAGAAGCATTTAAATTGCTGTATTTACTTTTTTCTCTTTCTCTCTCATATGCTTGCTGTGTAAATAGATAATATGTTAATTTTACTACAAGCTTTGGAGTTACAGCCTTCTGTGTAAGCTAAATGATTTTTGGAGGGAAAAACATTCCATCTCAACATTCTAGCAAGAAAATCTTCCCCTCAGAGTTCCAGCTGATGATCTGCATGAACATGCGCACACTACAGTCTCTCTGAGATGGATGGTGATGTCATCATTTGTGAGGAAAGAAGGACAGTTTCAAATACACAAGTCTGCTTGTTTTCAACAAGTATTCAATAGCACTAACTTTTTAATAGATCTGGCTATTATTTAAAGTGTTTTCTCTTCATAAATGAAGGTTGCTTTTTAAATTTAAACAGATTCATGTCACATAATATATTCAGTGACTTTTAGTGTGTCTGCATGACTTCAAAGCAAGCTGCTACTTTCATAAAGCAGAGTGAAATTGTTTCTGGAAACAAATGAACAGGTTAGTTTTATATATTAAAATTCTAAAGGATGTGTAAAGAAATGAACATATTTTCCTATTCAGAATATTTCTTCATACGATATTTTATATTATACTGAAGTGTTTAATTTGACAAATGTTACAAAGTATACCTGTTCATATGAAAGTTTCATGTTCTTTCTATTCTCTGCTCTCTCTCTTCTCAGAGGCTGGATGTGATATTTATGATTAGTAGTTTATGTTTAAGAAAGCCTTTACTTATTTGAAAGGTTTGAAATAACTATCTTTAATATGATTAGCTGAATCTACATATATATATATTTAAGCCCTTAGATTTACTGCATTTAGCTTGCTTGTTTCTGTTTTAATTAGATGTTCAAAATGTTTACTTTAAAAGCCTTGTCTTTTCATGCTGTTTTGCTATGTTACATCTATAGCTTAGAATAATAGTATGGCTACATAACCTAACAGAGTCATTAGTAAAATATTCAAAAAGTAGATTTAAAATTATATGTATGCACATTGTTGTACATTCAGTCCAATATATATGATGCTGTTTAAGTTACTATTTAATAATATAATTATACTTTATTCATGTATATTAACTAGTGTTAAAACCTTACAGCTTATAATATTTCATTTTGAATAGTTCCTGTACTATTATTATCTAGTTAATAGATGCATCTCCAGACTGAATTGTTTTTCATTTTGAGATATGGTTGCTTGGTAGTTGTTTTTTGCTTTATTTGAACTATAACTAAATACTCATTCTACAGGTATTAGTGCTTTTATCATACAAATGGTCATGTTTATTAATGAAATTATCACTAAAGTACTAAAGAAGGTTCAGTAGATAGTGCATGACTATTATCTTTAGTTCGGTAATGCTATGCTTATTTACTTATATTATAATGTTACCAGTTGGTTTTGTTATACTTATATATGTTATCTTACATATCTTTCAGTTTTAATTGTATTACTTCTTATGATAGAGTGTTCTAGTTAAGCAGAGTGTGATTTATTTATTATTTACTTGTTTCTCTTTCTCTTGAAATACTTGAGGAAATACATTTAATCACTATAAATTTCAATTTAAGGATAGGAGCTTTAGATTAGTATTAGAAGTAGGGATTAAGCATGTTGGACGTCTTGAAATTAGTTAATTTTGTATATATTTTTAGTAGTATTACTCGGACTTTATGTTATGTTAGGCTTCCTTTGAGTAATTTGTATTCTAACTTGAGGTTATTATTATCTATAATTACAATGTTTTTTCATGTTCTTCTGCTCTTCCTTTATCACAGGGGATTGGTGGGTAGGCACTAGGGTTAGGATAAAGGTTATTATTATACATTTCATGGTTCTTAAAAAACTTTTTCTTTTTTTTCAACAAATGTTATTTGATGACTTGCTTGAATACTTAAAGACTGTTTTTCTTTTATTTTTTTCTTCTTTTAATGTTGTGTTGGATTTGCACCTTGAGTTCACTTTTATAGCATCAATAATGATTATACTTGTAGAATATGCCTGTTGACATAATTTTAGATTCTTGGAATGTTAGAGGCATTCAAGATAAAGCGAAAAAGTCACTATTATTTCATATGATCTTTAAATCACAGGCTAACATTTGTTTTATTCAAGAGACCCATATTTCACGTATTGATTGGAATAAAGAGTTAAAAAAATGGATCAAAAGATTATAGCTTCAGGTGACTCATCTAACTCCAGAGGTGTAGCTATAATCATTAAACAAAAATTCATTGGGAATATTATTGATGAGAAATTTGATGATGAGGGAGGTGGTGCTTATTTACCGCTTCTATTGCTGGTTTGGACAAACCCTTATTAATTTTAAATCTATATGGCCCATGTAATTCACAACATTTGTTCATTTTAAAATTTACAATATTCTTGCATCCTATAAGGATCATCATATTATAGTGGGTGGTGACTGGAATGCAGTTATAAACCCTGTAATTGATCGTTCCGCTCCACTGTCACCTATAATCTTCAATCTACTCTGGCTCTAAATGATTTGATGACAGAATATAATTTAATAGACCCCTCCGACTGTTAAAAATATAAACAAGAATGATATATATACTTATTATTCTAAGTGCTATCATTCGTGGTCCAGATTAGACTTCTTTCTAATTTCAGATTATATTTCAAAATATATTGTGGACTTTACTACAGAACCCAGATTCTTTTCGGATCACTCAAGAATTTCACTAAAATTGAACATAAAACCCAATATCAAAAATAAAACTATGTTTAATAAGTGGACCTTAAATAATAACTTATTGTCAAATGAAGATATTTGCAAACAAGCTTCAGAAATCCTAAATGAAATGATGAATAGTCTTGAATCATCAGACATTCCTTATGACATACAATGGGCTGCATGTAAAGCAAGATTAAGAGGTTTATTTATTAGTAAAGCTGCTTTTTTCAAAAACAATACTTTAAGAAAGAGGAATTCTTAAAATCAAGAATTTCTTCGTTGGAAAATCATCTTAGTCTGAACTATGATGCTACTTTAGAAAAACAAATTTTTGATTGTCAGAAAGATTTAATTCTGCTTCACCAAAATAACCTCTCCTTAGCTGAACAAAAGTTACTTGCTTCATATTCAGAGTGGGCCCAGGTTCCATCTAAATTGTTAGCGAGAATTATTAAAGTTAACTTCAGAAATCCAAATATTACATCTTTATCTTATAACAACAGATTATATAATACTGATGAAGAGATTATTCAGCTTTTCACCTCTCTTTACACTGAGTTATATTCAGGTTCTTCTAATTCTGTTAAAGATAATCACTCAAAACTCTTTTTAGACTCTTTGCAGTTCCCTAAACTTAATGATAATCAGCAAAAACTACTTTCTACCCCTATATCGGTACAAGAAATCTCGGATTCAATAGATAATCTTAAATTGGGTAAATCTCCGGGACCTGATGGTTTTACTCCAGAATTTTTCAAAACTTTCAAATTGGTAGTTCTTCCCTTTCTATTTAAAGTTTACAATCATATAAAAGTTAATGATATCTCAGATATTCATTGGAACACATCCAAAACCATTCTAATTCTAAAAAATAATAGATAAATCTGACCCAGTAAATTATAGACCCATTTCTTTAATTAACGTGGATATTAAGATTCTGTCATCTATTCTGGCTAACAGATTGAAACGGATTTTACCCTCAATTATCTCGTCAGATCAATCAGGTTTTATGTCTCAGAGACATGCTTGGGATAATACTCTATCTTTAGAGACTATACTTCATCTCATTAAGAAAAATCCAAACCCTATATATGCTTTGATTATAGATGCATCAAATGCCTTTGACAGAGTATGTTGGAACTTTCTATTTCAAACTATGTTATGTTTTAATATTCCCTTATTCTTTATAAATTTTTTAAAAGTTTTATACAAGAATATGTTTACTAGACTATACATTAATGGTCAATTTTTTGCTCCGATAAAGATCACCAAAGGAACAAGACAGGGGTTGTCCATTGTCCCCTTTTCTTTTCAACATTTACTTAGAACCTTTGCTATTGTTTATTACTCAAAATACTTTTCATAACATCCCTAGAATTCTTAATACTAATATTCATTTCTCTGCTTTTGCGGATGATTTAGTAATCTACTTTCAAACTCCATTATCTGATTACAGAAAAATAATGAATTCTATTGATTATTTTTCTTTGGTTTCCAACTATCTTTTAAATTCTACAAAAACTCATATTTTTCCCTTAAATCATTTAGCACACAAATCCTTTTTGTTTCCAGACGATCATTTTCAGTTTACTTATAATATAAAATATTTAGGAATCAATTTAGAACACAATAATAAATCTTCCTTTCAAAATAATATTAATAAATTATGGAACTCTATATTGTCTGATATGGACAGATGGAAGCATCTAAACCTTTCATTTCTTTCAAGGGTGGCCATTATTAAAATGAATATTCTGCCTAAATTTCTTTACCAATTCTCATCATCTGATCAGATAATTTCAAAAATTTTTTGAGTCTGTAAATAAAGCTTTGGCAAAATTCATATGGTTCCCTAAATCTGTTAGAATTTCCTATTCTAGATTGGCATTTTCAAGGACAAGGGAGGTTTGGGTTTACCTAATCTTTATCTCTATTATTTGATTGTCTCATCCAATAAACTTCTTACTATCTCTAAATTCAATAACACTTCTTATCCAAATCACTCTTTATGGATAAAATTATGGTATAATTATGTCATTTCTAATAATTTAAATCCTGAAGCTATTCCTTTATCTCTCTGGATAGTTTATTTATTAAAAATATATCTACAGTATTTAAACAAAAGATTAGAGATTTCCAAACCTTACTCAAAATGTGTAAACTAGAAAAGATCTCGCACCATGTTCAGCCAATTCATCTAAACCCAAATATATTATTGGACAATAAACTTTTGAACTTAACAAACTATCCTTTAATTAAAAATCTAAAAGTAGGAGATGTTTTGAAATATCTTGACTTGCCTTTATCTGACTGGCGTAAGTTATTGAAAGTAAACTGGAATTACTCACCAATTCTTACACAACTAAGAGCAATAATTAAAAACAAATTTGTATCTCTGGTCCCCATAGACTCACAATTGAAAAACCTTAACACGATTATCAAAATACTTTCATCATCTGATAAAATGCTCTCAAACTCATATAAATTAATTAATTCTTTAATGATGTACCACAACTGTCTTTTATCTAATGTTTGGTTGAATTATAATTCCCAATTGTCAGAATCTCAGAAAGTCCTGGCTATTAGACACACTAAGGAATTTATCCCTTTTAAAAATTAGCATACACACAATTAATGATTAATAATGATGCCTACTTTACCCCAATCAAATTAAACAAATTTAACCCAAATAAGTCCCCTTCGTGTTCATGCTGTTCTCATCCCCAAGCAGACCTCCTTCATATTCTATGGTATTGTCATTTTTCTCACAGATTGTGGACATCTTTGAAAGTCAGACTGCAGAAAATGGGATATCAAAAATCCACGTTGACGTGGGAATTTGCTATTCTACATATTCCATTGATTCATCTTTCAAAAGTTGATATTCATGTTATCATTTTTATTTGCTCATTACTAAAACTTTATATAATACAAAATTGGATTGATCGTTCTAAATTAAAATGGGTTACTTTCCAGAAAATGGCTTTTAAATTTATTGATGCTCAAAGATACTTAGGTGGAAGTCCAAAAAAAAAGCTATTAGAAAGGTTGTATTAGAAAAGGTTCTAAATATATTAAATAGTTAATGTTAAATATTTTTTTTTTTTTTTTTTTTTTTTTCCTCTCAGGTTGCCTAACTTGTATATAGTGTACATATGATGTATGTTTTATTTCTAAATAACTTATCAAAATCTCATGAAGGTTGTTATCACTAGATGAATTGTTATATGTTCGTTTATGCCTTCTTGTTATGTATAATCTTTTAATTGTCTTGCTATTCATATAATTAATAAAAAAATTTTTTGAGAAAAAAAAAAGATTTTCAAACACTGGCTGTAGAACCTCCAGCGGTTCTGTCTTACCTGTGTGAACTGATGAACACTGGCTTGTCATATTCTTCCATCAAGGCACACCTGTCTGCCATCTCAGCATGTTTACCTCTCTCTCCTCCAAGCTCTTTTTGAAAGGAATACTACACATTAGACCTCCAAGGAAGCCTATCCCCCCCCACTTGGGAATCTTAATTTTGTGTTGGAAATATTACCTCACCTCCCTTTGAACCAGCTAAGGGCTGCACTCTTCAACACTGCACATGGAAAGCTATTCTTTTGGTGGCCAGTACTTCAGCCAGAGAGGTCTCCAATTTGCAAGTCTTCATGGCCACTTTCTCTTTCATAGTTTTCCACAAGGCAGGGTTTGCCTACGTACTAACCCATCCTTCATGCCCAAAGTAGTTAATGAACTTTCCCTGAAACAGCCCATCAATCTGCCTACCTTTTTCCCTTCACCACAAACCTCCAGCGAAAGGATCCTTCACTTCTTAGATATATATTGACAACTGAGATACTATTTAGCCCAAACCAAGCATATTTGTAAATCAGATAGGCTCTTTGTTTCCCATCAGCCAAGAGCACTGGGGATACCCTGTTTCCAAGCAAACCATTTCCTCCTGGATCTCAAATACTATTTCCTTTTGCTACACAGCCCATGGTAAAAGGCACCCCTTCCCTTTGAAGGCACACTCCACTAGGGCTGTGTCCACCTCTGGGACCTTCTTTAAGGGTTTGGATACAGTTGCCATTTTAGAGGCAGCTACATGGACATCTGTTCACACTTTCACCAAACATTGCAAGTTGGATATAATTTCCAGGTCCAGAGCTGGATTCACCAGGCCATTCTGCATAGCTTTGTGGAAAATATATCAGCTACCCCTTCCAATCCTTAATAGCATGACCGTTTGCACTCTTCTTCATGTTATGGATACAACAGTATGTGAATAGAAGGATATAGTATTGTTGTGCAAAATCTTACCATAACCTTGGATGTCCTTCTCTTCTATATGCTGCTGTATAGTTTCTCACCCTGCCTTCCCCTGATGCTTGCCTGACTCCTGAGTACCCACTCCATAGTCGCTGGTTCCCGGCGGCATTCAGTTCTGAGGTAGGTGGGTGCTGATATCCACTTTATACCTGATATCTGTTTATGGCTGATGTACGCTGAGTGAGGCTGCTGTCGCACATACCTTCACAGTAGCATTTATCTTTTGTAAAATGGATACAGCAGCATATAGAAGAGCATGACATCTACAGTTATGGTAAGATTTTACACAACTATACTTTCTTTCAGCCTGTTTGAGGCCATTGTGATTTATTGTGTTGAAAGCTTTGGCGGAGTCAAGAAACAAGGTTGACACAGTTTTCGAGTTGCTAGGGATAGTCAGGTTGTACATACTGCATACCACCCTTTATGGAAGCCATGTTTTGGAAGGGGGAAGAAGGATGAATTAATTTAGAATGCACCAAGAGCTGTTGATGGACAACATGTGTTTTAACTTGTGTGTGTAAGAGTGAAAGCACCTTTACAGGATAATCCTTATGTACTCAGAAGTAAACAAGACAACAGTGTCACTGTAGTGTTTCTTCCATTTAAAGCTGCTGTTGGTAAGAGACACTTCTGTAGACTGGGACCTGCTACTCAGAACCACCTGCCTACAGACATCAAACATTTGGAAACCATTAAAAGCGTCAAAGATGCGCTTAAGAAACATCTCTTTACTGAATCTGCCTACAGCTGCTACCATGACAGTGGTTAGATAACTTACTATGCAATATCATGAATGCTAAAGTACATCTAATAACTTTTCTCAGCCTCTTAACATGGGCATTTTATACGCAATTGTCTCGCGTGTGTATATGACTTCATTTATTATGTGTATGGTTGCACTGTATTTTATGCTCATCTTAGTTTGCATTTTGTATATATCTTTTTTTCAGTGCACTCTGGATCTATTAGTTTTACTCGATCTGCATTTTGTCTTGCTATGTTCTAAATTTTGCTATTTATTCATTTTGTATACATTTTGTTGATTGAAAGATTGTGATGTATCTGCTGTTTGAGCTTGGGTTATGGCTGAAAAGGGTCCTTAGGCTAGTCCACTTACCCAGTAAACAAATAGTATGTTATGGTGTTGTAAATAATAAATTTAGTGTATCAATTGGCCTGTGGTTGTTTTGTTAGAGTTATAAATCTCTTGGAGGGCAATAATATGTGCTTCCTCCCAGACAGTTGACATATTGGCTTCTGTTATGTGTTCAGCTCCATGATGTGTTGCAGGGCAGCTGGAAACTGTGTGATGATAAAGAATGTTAGGGACAGGCTATCTGAGTGCACATAACTATAGTTTGTTTTTTGTGCGATTTTTTTTTTTTCTTCTTACAATTAAATACCCCATGTTCCTAAGAGTTACAGTTTCTATTCAGTCTTTCCCAGTCATTCTACTTTCTGGGGTTTTGCCAATTAATTCACATCTTTCATTTCAGATTTTGTGTATTTCTTCGGATAATCTATCCTCTTTTATAATAACTCCTTTCTGGAGCCCTTGATGCAGCCTCATTATTTTGAATCTTCAAGCATAAGTTATATTCTCTACTGAAAATGAATTATTTCTCCCGCAAGTCTCTTAAGCTCCACAATAGTAGTTTTAAATGGAGTGCAAATTCATGCTAATGTATTAAGTAGGTAATATTACAGTATCTTTTGCAATGTTGTTTCTCTCTCTCTGCTATATATGGAACATGTTATATATGGTTTATACAGGACATTTCAAATACACAGTTTACACACTGCTTATTGTATTTATTTTTTATTTTGTTGTATTTTTAGATTTTTTTTTGTTTTTATATTTTGTATTTTTCTAATGTTTGTATAAAGATGTTCTTTGTGTTTCACTGTTGCAGTCATCATCTGTGAGTTATCTCTGCTGTGATAGCCCTCGGCCAGCCCGAATACCAGAGTCATTGTTTTTCTGCATCATCTGCTGTCGCTTGCTGGCTGACGTCAGGTCCTCCGTGCTATAAAGGAAGGCAGCCGATGCCATTACATCAGTCTTTTTTGCCACAAAGCCCTTAGCAGAAGCAGTTCGCAAGTGTACCGGTCGGTCACTACCAGAGTTTGAATTTCAGCTGAAAACGTCTAAAACTAAGTACCCCATTGGGGATCCTGTTTTCTTGCACTAACCAATGTCAGAAAAAGTTATCAATTGTCTAGCCTGTGAAAAGCAAATACCACACTGATATTTCCATTCTTACTGCGTCACTTGTTTAGACCCAGACCACAACGTTCCACGTTGCCAGTTCTGTGCCCTCGTTAACATGAGATCCATTCATCGTAGAGCTCTTATTGTAGCCGAATGGCATCCATCAGCAAACAATCTGTAGTCATTCCAGAAAAATGTAAGGATAAAGATAGAGACAGACCACTCAAGAGCCTTCCCATGACTCTACCACTAAGCAGGTTGTCAGTTCTCCGGAATTCAGTGGGGTGCCTGCGCAGCACCTGATGTCCGATTCAATATCTTTGCAGGCCTCTACTGAGTTAAGTTGGACTTGTACAGTAAGGCAGTTCCACCCCCTTTACGAAGTGGTCTGTCTTGTATAATGATATTGTAGCCGGTAGGGAGAACTTCTGAGTTAGCTATGTTTTTATTTAGCCAGGTTTCTGTTAAAGCAACTATGTCTGGGGAGTAGTGTGCTATTGTGGTCTGGAGTTCAGGTATTTTATTTTTAATACTTCTAATATTAATATTTAGCATTAAAAGATGGTTGGTTTTGCTGCTGTTGTTGATTTGCCCAGGGATGAAGAAAGTGGGGGTGTTATGTTCTGACATTTGTGTTGGACAGGATGGATTTGGGCCTTGGTTTGGGTGGATATCCCCACTTATGGTGAGCCTGGAGTTTAAATGGTTGTACAGATGTTGGAGTTTAGTGAGGAGTGTGAGAAAGTATTGTGTTTTTTTGGAGTAGGATTGAGAGCATATGTGTTTAGTTCTGAATTGGTCCGTTATGTAGTTCTCTAAAAATTGTGGGCAGATATTATAATGTGTGATGTCTGTATACGAGAGTGCATAATGTAGTGTTGTGCTACTAAGTTTAGGGATATTGCTAGAGTGATAACTTGTGGTGTAAAGAATTATGAGAAGACAGACTAGACTTAGTTGTGTGATAGTCCTGGTTATAAAGTTTAAGTTGCTTCTAGGTGGGGGTCTGAATAGGAATTCTAGGGTTGCACTATATGTGGACGGGGAAGTAGTGTGGGTGATGTAAAAAATTCCTAGTGGGAATGAGAGTGATTGGGAGTATTTTGTGTGGAGCAAGCTGGTGTGGTAAAATGTGATATGACTTGAGGAGCTGTGATTGGTGGAGGTGATGTGAGGGTGAACTGTGGGTGTAGCTGTGATTACTATAAATGTAGAGGTAGTGGGGGGGGGAGGGAATAGGGGGCAGGGCAGGGGAGCGGAGAGAGCCCGAGCGTTAGCGAGGGCGAACAGAGTGGGGCAGAACCAACCAAGACAAGAGAAAAAAGTAAGTATTACTTTACAAATCTGAGCACTTTAAACAAATTCCTGAGGTCTAATGGCTTACTGGCAAGCAGAATGTAATTGCTGAAGAGCACTTGTGTCCTGGTGGGAGACTAGAAATTTAAAGATGGCTCCATGCTCAGCAGGATTCTAATGTAGACTTTGTATTGGGGGAGGGAGATAGCACAATGGGTGTAAACCAGGTGGAATGCAAAGAAACCAGAGAGGCAATCAGTGGAAATCAGTGAAGGCCTCAGAGGGGGTAAGTAATAATTCAAACTACCTGTAAAGTGAAGGAGAGAAGAGACAGCAAAGTTTATTAAGGTTGGGAGTGTGTCTTCACATTGACTTGCTGATTAGTAACCAGTTTGTGCACACATTAGAGTAGGGAGATAAAATAGCAATGAAGGGGAATGTATAGAGATGCAAATAAACAGGTGGGCCTCCAAGTGTTACAAACTAAGGCAGAAAGCACTGAGAGGGATGCTTGATGCTTAATTTAGTCACAGGGATGTGAATTAAATGTATGCTCTCTATTGGACAGTTAGGATTACTGTACTAGTGGGGGGTGGGGAGGACACAAGGCTACAACAGTCAGCTTTATTAGCAAGCTGAGAACTACTAAGAAATACTGCTAATGTAATAGCTTCACTCTCATAAAACATACAAGTAGAATGCCTGGATGGACTGACCCTGCTTGAGGCTCAAAATGTATATCCCTGTTTAGTTTGCAGTACTGATTCCTTCTTATACTGTATGGGTGGAGTGGTAGCCACAGACTGCAGATTTGCTTGAGTGTGCTCCTGCTATTGAGGCTTAAAATGTATATCCTGGTTTAGTTTGCAGTACTGATTCCTTCTTATACTGTATGGGTGGCGTGGTAGCCACAGACTGCAGATTTGCTTGAGTGTGCTCCTGCTATTGAGGCTTAAAATGTATATCCTGGTTTAGTTTGCAGTACTGATTCCTTCTTATACTGTATGGGTGGCGTGGTAGCCACAGACTGCAGATTTGCTTGAGTGTGCTTGGCAAGCAGAATGCAATTGCTGAAGAGCACTTGTGTCCTGGTGGGAGACTAGAAATTAGAGATTTACCACCCTGCTGGAGTGCCCAGTCCATAATAACTAATAGCATATATATTCCTTAGACAGCTACTGTTATTATTTACTTATGGGTTTTTGACTGTAGTGAGATCTTCTCTATTGCTTTTATGTATATATATATTTATTTACTTGATTATGTCTTGATGCCTTACAGTACTCACACATGTACATTTACAATACCCTTATTTTATTTTATTTTTTTTGGTAGATTGGACATACAGATACAATTTCCACTGGCTTTGTAAAAGTAACTAGAATTTAAATGGGAATAATTTATCACTTTTTTCCATTCTATTTTCAGACATTGTAAAATATAGCCCCTTTGTGCATACACAAAGGTTCTGTGACAGTGAACATATAGTCAATTTAAAACTTTTGCTACCCATATAATATACACTTTTATATATTTATACACACTGGAAGCTACACCTCTTTACCCCTAGTTTGTGCACATCATGTGTTTTTATATTTTAAACTCAGTTTTTAAATGGAACATATGTTATACATTTTTTTCTATTTCCCCTGCACAGACTGTCACGTATGTTGTTTACGTATGAAGCTTGCATTGTCTAACTACCTAAAGCATAGAACACTTAAGTAAGACTTAATATGACTTAAACACAGAGTTTTGTTTCAGTTTATCTTCCCATTTCCATATTTTTATAATTAATTTACAAGTTTGCCGCTCTTAGAATTGAATCTAGGTATTAATACAAATGAGTTAGATGGATTTTTTAGTAGTTTGAACTGTTTCTTACTAATGGTTGACAGTTACATTTAGACGGACAGAAATCTTGGAATTTCTAGTGTGCACAGACCTGAAGAAGAAGAACCAAAAGTGATCTTAGTTAAAAGATTTGAGTAAATTAATATGGTGAAAACATAGTTGTATTTTATTATTGTGATTTTTATTTTATAAGGGTGCAATAAATAACAGACACAGATTTTTTTAGGAATGATGAATAGAATGGTATGGTGTTTTAAGTTAGCTTGGATCCTTTTTATTACTTTAAGGGAAGAGTGGGGGCTGTTTTTTACTACAACTGGATTGATTTGTATTTTTATTTATTTGTTTACTTAGTTTGTTTTCCAGGATAGTTCATTGGGCCAGAAGAGCCCATTTTCAATGGAATCCTGGGGAGAAAAGCTCCACAGTATACAATGAAAAAACAAAATTTCATTAGTATAAAAATAACAATAGTACAGATAAACATGTTATCTGAAGGTGCAATTTAGTAAGATGTAAAAAAATTAAAGGGTAAGTGAATATTACTATATTTACAAATATGCAATTCCATGATTGCAAATGTATACAACTATATGAAGATATTTACAGAATGAGTATTTCTGCAGAGGAAAATATGAAGGAGGAGGAAGAGATAGAATTGGGTATATGGGGTAAGGGAGAGATGAGTTAAGGGAGGGAGTGGGGAAGAAGATAGAGAATGGGGATATGAAATAGGTGTGTTACTGGGGAATTCATGTGGGATGGGAACAGGAGCATTCCCAGAGCGTTTTTAGGTAAGAATGAAGCAAGGTTTTGAAAGTAGAGAGGCTGCTAGTGGTGCGAAGGTGAGGTGGCAGGGAGTTCCAGAGTCGTGCTAAGGAGAAGGATAGTAGAGATTTACCAGGTGGGCAATGCAGGCTTATGCAGTTCGATCAGATTTTGGGTATTTGTTCTTAGGAGTCTGTTGGGAAGGTGAATTTTAAAGGTTGAGGCAAGGGTGGGGCAAGGAGAGGGATTAAAGATGAGTTTGTGGGCATATATGAGTTGAATGTAGGTGAGGTAATTGGGCAACTCTAGCCAATTTAGTTTGTGGAGGGCAGTACAGTGATGGGTGGAATATCTGTATCCAGTGACGAATTTGGAGATTTTGTTGCAACAGCAAGAGATTTTTGTCTTTAGGGAAGATTGTAAGTTAGTTAGGAGTGGGGCACCATAAAGGAGAGAAGGGATAAGACATGTGGTAGAGAGAACAAGCCTGGTACAGGGGGTGAGGTAGCGATTGTGGCGGTAGAGTATGCCTAGTTTCTGGTGTTTTTTTTTTTTTATATTTATGTGGAGGTGGATATCAAACTTGAGCTGATCATCAATAAGTACTCCAAGCAGATGTTCATCGTGTTATACTGCTGCAGTCATCACACTTGGGTTATCCTGCCATCAGGCGGTCCCGCAGTCGTCCGAATCCCAAAGTCTTGGTCCGGCGTCGGTTGTCGTCGCTTCTTCCCTGATGTCAGTGCGACAGGGGGATAAAAGAGGCAGCCAGCACCATTTTCTTCAGTCTTTCTTGCCGCGCGGTGCCCGAAGCAGAAGCAGTTCGCAAGTGCCGGTCAGCTAGCTCCTGAGATTTTCGAATCAAATTTCAGCCCAAAGTCTTCTCTAAAGCTAAGTACCCCGTTGGGGAAACTTTTCTTGCCTCAGACCGATGTCAGACAAAGTTAATAATTGCATTTCTTGTGGGAAGCAAATACCTCATAAGGATTTTCATTCTTATTGTATTCCTTGCCTAGACCCAGACCACAACGTCTGTGGTTGTCGGTTTTGTGCTAGGTTCAACAAACTTACAATCAAGCGTCTGGCAGATTTCGCCCGACATTATTTTGGCAGAAAATTTAATTATAGCATGTCGTCGGAGCAACCGACATCAGCAATGATTAAAAAACGCAAGGATAAGGACAGGCAACCAAGGCCAAGACCAGATACCGAGGCCTCAGCAAGGCCTGCCGCCGGTTCTCCGGTTTTCAGCGAGGCGCCTATGCAGCCCCTGACTACTGCAGATTTAGAAATTCTGACGGCCTTCCAGACTGAATCAGTTGGGCCTCAGGAGCCCGTTCCATCTCACCCCTCGGACGCCAACCCTGACGGTGATCCGGAGATTTTGGACAGGCCTTCGGTTTCTGAAGGTGTCTTCAAACCAACAACTATCTCTATTAAGTCTTATGCTAAACTTAAAGCCCCCTTAAAAGTTAGGAAACCGGGTCCACAGTCCCCCCTACAGGCCCCTATGCCTAAAAAACAGATGCTTAAGATGGCTGATGATTTAATTACCCTTATCAGGGGTTCACAACCCCCTCCTGGCAAAAGGCGTAGACTGGAGGAAGATTATCCTTCCTCTGACCAAGCATCCATTTCCTCAGCTAACTCTGGGGACCAGGATTATTCCTTCCCTCCTTGTGAAGACTCAGATGCTGAAGAGTCCATTCCCTCTGTCTCCCCTCCTGAAGACTACTCTTTTGGGGAAACTTTGCACACCATGAGGGAACACTTCCACTGGGAAGGCCAAGATTACTCTGACTCTCAGAAAAGACTCCGTGAGTTTCTTCTTCTCCCACAGCATAGACCCCTTGCAATTCCTCCAGTTTTAGACATTTTGGATGATGTTTACACCGAATCTAGTCTAAACCCAGATTCCTTACCTCCTGCACCAGCTAAACCAGACAGATACTACCGAGTTCCTGATTCTCATAAGTTCTATATAAAAGCGCTGTTGCAGACCCCAAAACCATTTCTCAGGGTCCCAAAGGGGTTAAGGCCTCTACTGCTAAGAATCCACTACCTTCTGAAAGAGATTCCAGAGCATTAGAAAGATGGGGGAAGAAAGTGTATACGTCTGCCACTTTGGCCATGAGGGCCTTAAACTGCCAATTCCACATGCTAAAATACCAGCAGTACTTGATTACACAGTTAAAGCAGAAGATGATCCCTCAGACAGATCAACCTGATTTCAAAGAGATGCAGGATTTGCTGCATGCAGCAGAACAGGTGGGAAAGCATACCTTACAGTGTGGTTTTGATTCATTGGAAGCCTCATGTAGAGCAGCTGTCACAGGATCTGTAATACGTAGACATGCTTGGCTAAAAGAGCAAGCCTTACCAGAACATGTCAAAGCAAAGTTATTGGATGCTCCATTGCAGAAAGATGTGTTGTTTGGTGTCAAAGCAGAGGAAGTTTTAAAGAAAATGGAAGAAAAGGCAAAATCTATGCAGACAGTTAAAGATTTTTTACAGGTACAACCTCCTCATTTCAGCAGAAACTGGCCATCAAAAAACTGGTCCTTTCCTGCATCAGACAGACCCCAAAGGGGTAGGTACAGACGCCCAAGGGGCAGAGGCCAGCCACAAGGTTCTTTCAGGCCTAGACAATGGCATACAACAACTCAAAGAGGTGGAGACGAAAGATCTCAACCCTTCAGGAAACAAACACAATGACTTCCCTCTTCACCTGCCAAGCAAAATTGCCCTGGCAGCACCTTTGGGAGGAAAACTGGCTCTATTTCCACAAAATTGGCGCATCATAACAAAGGACAAATGGGTTCTGGATATTATTACCCGAGGCTACAGATTTCATTTTTACACTTTACCACAGATGAGAGGCATGCCAAATTTGCCTCCAAACCAATGGGCAGAGGCACAAACGCAAATTTCAGCTCTCATGGATATGAAAGCAATTCAAAAGGTACCTACAAAGGAGCAAGGTCAAGGTTTTTACTCAAGACTGTTTCTAGTACCAAGAAAGGACAAATCCTGGAGACCCATTTTGGACCTCTCAATTCTAAACACTTACCTGGAGGTACCCAAATTCAAAATGCTCACACTACAGCAGCTTCTTCCCATGCTTAGCAAGGAGTCTTGGCTGGTAACGTTGGACCTCAGAGGCATACCTGCATGTCCCTATCAGACAAGATTGCAGAAGATACCTCAGATTTTTGGCAGGTACAACGCATTATCAATTCTCTGCATTGCCCTTTGGCTTATCTACTGTGCCCAGAGTATTTATGAAATGCCTGGCATCAGTAATTGCATACTGCAGACAACGAGGAATACAAATTTATCTATATCTGGACGACTGCCTGATCCAAGCAGACAGCATGGCCATTCTATTACAGCATCTGGCATTTGTAACAAAGCTGCTAAGTTGCCTAGGGTACACAGTAAACAAAAAGAAGTCAAAGCTAATACCCTCACAAGACATAATATTCCTGGGTGCCAGCTTAAATACAACGGCCCAGATGGCTTATCTCACGCCAGACAAACAAAAACAACTGACTCAATACTTCAAAAAGATGGCAAGTTTTACCCAGCTCACTGCATGGAAAATCCTGCAGGCATTGCGGTTCATGGCATCCTACATTCAACTAATTCCACATGCAAAGCTGCATATGAGGAAATTACAATGGTACCTGAAAAGTGTATGGACTCAACACAGGCACAGCCTCGAAACAAGTATACCTCTCATTCCCTGCCTTCAAAAAGAGTTCTTATGGTGGGCTCAAGCATGTCAAATAAACAAGGGTCTTCCTTTTGTCTTACCTCCAGCAAACCAAACTATGACAACAGATTCTTCAGACTACGCCTGGGGAGCACACATGGCAGGACAGTGCATACAGGGCCAAATGGTCTGCAAAACAAATGCATCTACACATCAACCAAAAGGAGATGCTAGCTGTGCAAAATGCACTGACAGCCTTCAAGGACCTCTTGCATCCAGGACAACTGCTAAGGACGACAGACAACACTACAGTTATGTGGTACATAAACAGGGAGGAACACACTCCTACCCTTTATGCAGACAGGCAATGACCTTGTGGAACACAGCATTGACTTACCAAGTACAACTGCAAGCACAATTCCTGCCAGGAAAGGAAAACTTATTGGCAGACGAATTAAGCAGAAATTTGGCAGATCCTCACGAGTGGAGACTACACCCACAAGTATTTTCAATGATAACTCAAAGGTGGGGACACCCAGACATAGATCTATTTGCCTCCCCCAACAATTGCCAACTACAGAAATTTTGCACAAGGACTTATCATTCCCTAGCCTGGAAAGTGGACGCCCTATCATTCAGTTGGACAGCATTGACAGTTTATGCCTTCCCACCACTACCTCTCTTGACCAAGGTATTACTAAAAGTCAGATCAGAGAGACCTCAGATGATCCTCATTGCTCCAGACTGGCCACGTCAGCACTGGTACCCATTACTAAGGACCTTGACTCACAGCCCTCCATGGATCTTACCTCAATTCCCACTTCTGTTGACTCAGCAAAACTCTCAGATCCTTCACAGTCAGCTCAGGACTTTAAATTTAGCTACATGGAGAATACCTTGAATTATCAATCAACACTTCTCTCAAAGGACATCCTGAATGTCATTTTGGAGGCCAAGAGGCCCAGCACCAGAAAAGCTTACTCAGACAAATGGAAAAGATTTTGTGCATGGAACCAGGCTAAAGGCCAAAATCCTTGGATACCAAACATTCCTCAAATACTGCAATACTTAACTGAGATGCTACACAAAGGCCTTTCTTTCTCATCCATTAAGATCCATGCTTCAGCCATTTCAGCTCAATATAATACGGATCCTCCCATATTCTCACACCCTTTACTAAGGCAGTTTCTCAGAGGGGCTAAGAATATAAGACCCCCCAGAAAACCCCCAACGCTAGCTTGGGACCTCAACTTCGTTTTAGAAAAATTAACACTGCCTCCTTTCAAACCAGCCTTCTCAGCAGAACTACAATACTTGTCATGGAAAACAGCTCTTTTGCTGGCTATCACCTCAGCACGCAGGGTCTCAGAACTACAGGCACTTATGGCAGTGGAACCTTTCATCATTTTCCATCAGGACAGAGTCTCTTTACGAACTAACCCTACTTTTATGCCAAAGGTAATATCCAGTGTGGCTTTGAATCAGACCATTAATTTACCCACCTTTTATCCAAACCCCCAGAATAAACAAGAAAGACTCCTTCATGCTTTGGACATTCACAGACAGCTACGTTACTATTTGGATAAGACAAAGACCTTCAGAAAAACTGACCAACTCTTTGTATCCTATACTGCAGGTTCACAAGGAAAGGCTATTTCAAAACAGACCATCTCCAAATGGATAGCACATTGTATCCGCTTTTGCTACTCGCACCATGGGAAAGCAGTGCCTGTTAATATTAGGTCCCATTCTACCAGGGCTACAGCAACCTCAGCAGCCTTTCTCAGGGGGGTTCCAACCAAGGACATTCTGGAGGCAGCTACTTGGAGTTCAGTGCACACCTTTACCAAGCACTACCACCTTTCATTATACTCAAAAACCAGAGCTGGTTTTGCCACTGCAGTTCTGTAGGGCATCCTAGCTTCACCTAACCCAGTTTAGTACCAGCCACCCATCCATAGCTTTGGGATTCAACCCAAGTGTGATGACTGCAGCAGTATAACACGATGAATAGTACAGTTTTGTACCTACCATAAATGTAGATGTTCGAGTGTATATACTGCTGCAGTCCAGGTTACCCTCCCACCATCCCCTCTACATACCAGGGTGTTACTCCATGTACATCAATCTGTTGGATGGATGCCTATATGGTGTATTTGCTAACAGCTAGTACTATTGTTTATCTACTAAGGTATTTTTGCATAGTTATTTGTATTGCCTTCCTAGTTGGGGGCACCTGACATCTGGGGCAAGAAAAACTGAAGAAAATGGCGTCGGCTGCTTCTTTTATCCCCCTGTCGCACTGACGTCAGGGAAGAAGCGACGACGACCGACACCGGACCAAGACTTTGGGATTCGGCCGACTGCGGGACCGCCTGACGGTAGGATAACCCAAGTGTGATGACTGCAGCAGTATATACACTCTAACATCTACATTTATGGTAGGTACAAAACTGTACTTTTTGCATTGTATACTATTTCAAGAGGAGTATTTTTCTTGCTGATTATGGAGAATGAGTTTTTGTCAATTATTGTGGTTTTTGAGGGGGGTGAATATTATGAGTTTGGTTTTTGATGCATTGAGTGCCTGATGGTTCTCTAGCATCCATTGCTCAGTGGAGGAGAAGGCAGCTTGTGTTAGTTTTATGAGAGTAGAGGTGGAGGTGGCAGAGCAGATGATTGTTGAGTCATCAGCGTATTGGATAATGTTTGCATTAGGGATGGAGTGGTGAATGTCATTAATGAAAGTATTGAATAGTAGGGGACCTAATATGGAGCCCTGGGGTACGCCAGTGGGAGAGTTTAGGAATGGGGAGAAGGCTTTTTCCATTTCACAGCTTGCTGCCTGTTACAGAGATAGCTGGTAAACCAGTTGATAGAGGAGGGAGAAAGATTTAGGTTAGAGAGTTATTTACAGTGGAAACTTTACCACTGCCACTTCAGCTGCTTTAACCATGAAGTCTTCTGGATTGCTCGTCTTGCTTGCTTACTAATAAAGAAACTGCAAATTCAGTATATCCTGGATTGGATTTTTTACTTTATTTACTAAATTTAAAATACTTATTTGAGCAGCTAGCTTTGTTTTATTTATTTATTTTATAACAGTTAATACCAATACTAGGTTCATATTGTTTCAAGTCTGGGGAGTATTTTTGTGTAGTTATTCCACTGAGAACACCTGGTGGAAAGTTTTAGTGTTTGGTTTTTTGGGCTTACTGTGTGAGACTTGGTTTACTGAAACGTTGAGGGACTCTGCGGGTTTTGTCTTGTCTCTTTGGTATATAAAAGCCTGTGTCTATTTCTTACGAATTTTCAACACTTCATACACCTATGCAAGCTATGTTCATGCTCTGCTTCTAAGTGATCATGTAAGCAACCATAAAGCTTTTTTCTTTTATGTCTCTACACTGTGTTTTTTCTGAGATTATGAAACTGTATTCTATGTATTTGTCAAAACATGTGTTGACTGTGGAGTTTTTTTCTCCCTGGGCCTCCGCTAGGATTTTATTTCAGTGGATAGAGAGATGGATAAAATCCTCCTTCCTTGCCAGTAACTCCATATAACCACAAATCTACCATTACTGTATTTTCTTTTTTATTACTGCTGAAGCCCATATTGCATTCAGTATCATTGTCCTACTTTCCCTTTGTCCCTGATACTCTCATAATTATTTATTCTTTGCTAAATTCACATGCTCATTTCTATCCAGATTTGTCTATTGTAACATTACTATTTGCATCCTACACTTACTCAGCACCTTTTACTTTTTTACTTTTTTTGTCTATACTTGCAGTAGCATTTACATTCCATGATAAAACTTGATAAGGCAGCCATTCTGGTAAAAAGCTAGTACTTTCACATATTCTGAATAACAGTTTTTTTGAATGTGTTTCCAACATGCAGCTTACATGCACATTCTAATACTTGGCAGGCAGATCTTGTTTGCAGTTGCTGCTCCTGACATCTGAACTCTTGTCAAAATTTGACAAGATTTTTTTTGCTTTACTATAAACACTCAAGAAACAAAAAAAACTAAACGCATTTTCAAACTCTAATCTCTTACCACCAGCAAACACAATTATTTACCCTTCCCAAAAAGGGAAGTTATCCTTCCATATAGGGGCAGTTACCCTAAAGACAATTATACCTACAGGATTTACTATTCTAAAGTTAGGTTTAGTCATGCTGGAAATGCATGCTAGAGCCTGTGTTCACTCTTTTACAAATACCATCTGTCCTTGACCTCTCTCTGTTTCCCTCCCACATGAAAAAGCACTTTCATGCTCTCATTTAACTGACTTTTAGCCTTAAAGGAACAGTTTTGATTCAACGTTTGTTTTATATTTCACGTTTGCCTTTCTGAGCATACTTACCTTTGGCTGAGGGAGGTGGGGAAAGAGTGGCTGAAGGAAGTTTCAAAGGTGTTAGCCAAATTACATCTTAAATTGCAGTTGTACTGACAACAGCTCTCCCTGTTAGCCATTCATTAGTTTAATCTGTGCATTCTACTCATTGAAAAAAAGCAGCTTTTCTGATGTTTTACAACCTGACTGCTGCTGCTGCTACTCTACAAAGCACATCAGTAATGCAAGACTTTTAAAACATTAGTAAACAGAGTTTTTGTTTCTTTCATTTCATATTTTATTCTGTGCTGATTATGAATCCTGGCCATCTACAACAATGTTATGACATGGCTTCTACCTATAGAAAGCATCTGAGTTAAGCAAACAGTAGTGGAAACTATATTTCTCTTTCTTTCATGTTTTACTGTATTCTGATTTTTGAATACTAGCCTGGTGTAGTGACTTTCTGATCCGCTAGTAATTCCATAGAAGCAAGAGTGTATGGCAGAAGGTTGGAGCATTAGTCAACACGTTTCTGTTCCTCTTTCAGCTTCTAGTTTGATATGTGCTGATTTCTGAATACTACTAGCCAAATGCATTATTTTTATGAGTGGGCTGCTTGTACCTCTGTAGAAGCTTGACTGATGCAAATTAAGTATACACTGATGTCCCTTTTCCCTAGCACAACTTTCTTTAAGTATGAGCCAGGAGCTACGGCATATTTCCCCAATCCAATGCAAGCCAGAAAGGAACACAAATCCAAAGATTAGTTTTTTTTGGGAGCTGAAACAAGACTGGAACTGTGGATTTACAGAATATTTAAAAGCAAAATGGCACTGTGGGTGGGAATGAAAGTGATGTGCCGAAGTGGGCGTGACCTCTGTCAGCTTAACTTGGACCCTAATTTTAAACACTGGGATTGTCCGTTTAAGTAAAGGTGCACAGTGCACTGGTTACCCTTATATAGTTAAACAAAGCTGTGCATTGTTGTATTTGTTACTGACGTTCTAAGGCAGTTAGAGATGCATCTATTTGCAAAAGTATTCACTTCCTTCAGTGCCAAACTTTCATTGAAATACTTGTCACTTGCCCTTGAAATACTAATTATGATGATTGTTATAGAAATGCTTCAAAACACATTCTTTAGACATGCATTTTCCAACTGCAGGCATTTGATGATGAAAATAAAACAAACTGCTTTATAAATGCAAGACGCAGGCTTTTTGGCTTAGAAAAGGAAATTTCAATGTCTGCATCATAAGTTAAGAACATTAGTCTATACATCTATGTGTATAAAAACATGGGAAATTATTGCATTTTAAAACCCACATAAAGTGATCAGTATGCCTTTACATCACCCAGCAGCCCAAGATTGCAACATTATATTGGTTATATTCACCTTTATCTTGTTATGGTACAGACCTTTGATATATTTTAGTCAAGGGAAATATTTTTTTCTTTAATCCTACTAGCGTAAACAACAGTCACTGATCAGACTCCCCCATCTCACATATAAAATATCTCTGCCTAGTTATACGGTACTGCTTTTCAATGTAAAATACAGTTTTCTTCAATAACAATATTATAGGTTCATAGGTTGGTACTAGGCTATCAGCCCTAGGGCCTATACAAGCCTAGCCATAACAATTCCCTGGCTATTTCTTCCCACACTATTTACTTCCCTGGACCCCTGTCTAGCAGGGCGACTGACTTGATCCCTGGGGTGAATTTCCTTTCTCCCATCCAATCGTCAAGGTTCCTTTTGAAGAGGACCAAAGAGGCACTCTGCTTGACATGTATGGGCAATCTATTCCAGAATCTGGGGAGTCTCTGGGTCAGGAACCTATCCCTCCAGCATGTTTTGTTTATTGTGATGACAAGGTTTAGATCCCTGGAGCGTGTGGCTCTGAGGGATTGGGATTTCTTTAAGTGTAGCATGTCCAACAGCTCTGGGTTTGACATGGCCTTGTATGTTAAGCAAAGATTGCCTCTGAGTAGACTATATGCGACAGAGCATAGCTGGAGTTTTTTAAGGCGGTCAGCGTAGGGCATCTGCTTTAGGCCTGTGATTCTTTTAGTGAGGTATTTCTGTGGCCTTTCCAGTTGTTGCAGATGTCTTGAGAGGTACATATCAAACGGGGCATTATATTCTATAATGGGTCTAATGAGGGATGAGTACACTCGTATTACTAAGAACAAAACTTTATACATCTTCAGCCCACTCCATGTCCTTTTAACATTAATGACACAGTGGGAGCTATGCTTTGAGTCCTTCCACCAATTTTACACAGCAGATTTCCCGTTTTTTTTTAGCCTCCATATCTTGCAGAAGCACAGCATGCACTTCCAAACTATTTCTTAAGGAAATGCCACTTCACAATTCTTTAGTTTATATCCTAGTTTCACACTGGGGGTGGTTTTTCTCAAGTCTGTATTATATCATGGATCCATCAGTTCAGCCAACAGCATTTCATCAGAAATGCCGTTCATCAAACCTCCCACAACCCCCTGCTACTTGTATATCTCCGAGATTGCACTACAGTGGAGAAATGACAAATTTCCTAATCCCTACCGTAATGTGATCTCAGTAAGAACAGTTCAACAAATGGCATGTTCAACAGAATGCCATTCAATAATATAATAGGGATCCATTTTCCTTCTCTCAACCACCCAGCACCTGTCTCAAGTTAAAATTTGAGGTACTCCTGATATTTGTAGTCAGCTGTTGGACTTTTTTCTGTTACAAATTAATTTTCCTTTGTGGCAATGGAAAAGGTTTCACTCGCATGATCTCTGTGTGCGCATTGTTTGTATCAGAAGAATGATGAGCAGAATCCCTTTCAGCTTGCTGGCTCGCTTTTTGCTGAATGAGCATTTATTTCTTCTTTAACCTGTTCTACATCAAACATGTCTTTGAGCCACAAGGATCAGTGTGGATGTTCGTGTTTCACTGTTGCAGTCATTACACTTGGGTTATCCTGCTGGCAGGCTACCTGCAGTCGGCCTGAATTCCAAAGTCCTGGTCCGGAGTTGGTTGCAGTCTCCTCTTCCCTGACGTCAGTGTGCCAGGGGTATAAAAGATGCAGCCGACGCCATTTTCTTCAGTCTTTCTTGCTGTGCAGGGCCTGAAGCAAAAGCAGTTCGCAAGTGCCGTTCGGGCCGACTCCTGAGATTTTCGAAATTGAATTTCAGAGCCGAAGTCTTCAATAAAGCTAAGTACCCCATTGGGGAAACTTTGTCTTGCTCCAGACCAATGTCAGTAAAAGTTAACAATTGTATTTCTTGTGGGAAGCAAATACGTCATAAGGATTTTCATTCTTACTGTATTCCTTGCCTAGGCCCCGACCACGATGTTGCTAGTTGTCGGTTTTGTGCTAGGTTCAACCAACGCACTATTAAGCATCGGTTCGATTTTGCTTTACATTACTTTGGCCAAAGGTTTAATTATATAATGCCGTCAGAACAACCGACGACCGGAATTCATTAAAAGTGCAAGGACAAAGAAAAGGACAGGCATCCAAGGTCCAAAACCGATGAAGCCTCTTCTAGGCCAGTCGCCAGTTCTCAGTGAGGCTCTTTTGCAGCCCCTGACACCCGCTACCTCAGAGCCACAAGGCTGCCTCTGACTCCCACGTGGAGACAACTAGGCCTCTGGAAACTCAAGGTATTGGGCCTACGGAGACTATTCCCTCAGATGGGTCCGGAGCCGCTGAGCAGGCATCTGCTTCTGAGGGTGTTTTCAGACCTTCACAGCTTACTATCAAGACTACTTCAGCAGCCAAGATAAAGTCTAAAACACCTATAAAGACAAAGAAACAAGTACAGCTTTCACCTGGAACAGTCATCCATGCCAAAGAAACAGATGCTTAAAATGGCCGAGGACCTAATTACTCTGATCAGGGGTTCCCATCTCCCTCCTGATAAAAGGCCTAGGCAAGATACTGACCATGATTCCTCTGACTAGGTTTCTATTTCCTCTGATTCCTCTTCAGAACAGGGATATTCTTTCCTCCCTATGAGGATTCTGATGCTGAAGAATCTATCCTTTCAGCCTCTCCTCCTGAGTATTACTCTTTTGGGGAAACCCTGCACACCACGAGGGAGCATTTCCATTGGGAGAGCCAGGATTATTTTGAATCCAAGAAAAGGCTCAGAGATTTTCTTTTACTGCCTCAGCACAGGCCCCTTGCTATTCCCCCTGTACTAGATATTGTTGATGTTTTTTCTGAATCCAGTTTGTCTCCTGATTCTGCACCAGTTAAGCCAGATAGGTACTACAGGGTCCCAGATTCACATACATTTCTTTATAAAAACCCTGCTGCTGACCCAGAAACAATTTCTCAGGGTCCCAAATGGGTCAAGGCTTCCACTGCAAAAAATTCTGTGTTCTCTGATAGGGATTCTAGAGCACTGGACAGATTGGGGGAAAAAAGTTTACACCTCTGCTACTTTAGCTGTAAGGGCTTTAAACTGTCAGTTTCACATGCTTAAATACCAACAATATCTAATGTCTTTGCTCAAACAGAAAATGCTTACAAGCTCAGAATGTCCAGAAAATAAGGAAATGCAGGATTTATTGCATGCAGCTGAACAAGTGGGAAAGCATACTTTGCAATGTGGTTTTGATTCATTAGAGGCTTCTTGCAGAGCCGCAGTTACAGGTTCTGTCATTCAAAGGCATGCTTGGTTAAAGGAACAAAGTTTACCTGATCATGTTAAAGCAAAATTGTTGGATGTTCCATTACAGCATGATACTTTGTTTGGTGTTAAGGCAGAAGAGGTGTTAAAGAAAATGGAGGATAAAGCAAAATCAATGCAGACAGTAAAGGATTTCTTACAGGTTCAGCCACCCAGATTTACCAGGAACTGGCCTTCAAAAAATTGGTCCTTTCCAGTGTCAGACAGGCCACAAAGAGGCAGATACAGGCGCCCAAGAGGCAGATCTCAGTCACAAGGCACATACCGACCTAAGCAATGGGGTGCTTCTGCCCCCAAAGGCAGAGAAGACAAATCACAACCCTATAGGAAACAGTCCCAATGACTTCCCTCAACCAATGCCAAGCACTTACCTTTTGGAGACACCCTTAGGGGGAAAACTTGCACTTTTCTCACAAAATTGGCACAAAATTACCCAAGACAAATGGGTACTGAATATTGTTTCCCAGGGTTACAGGTTCCACTTTCACACCCTACCAAGGCCAAAAGGTATGCCAGACCTGTCACACAATCAATGGGCAGAGGCACAAAAACAAATTTCTGCCCTCATGGACATGAGGGCTATTCAAAAAGTACCACAGCAAGAGCAGGGACAAGGATTTTACTCAAGACCTTTCTTGGTACCCAGAAAGGACAAAGCTTGGAGACCAATACTAGACCTGTCTACTCTAAATACTTTCCTGGACGTTCCAAAATTCAAAATGTTGACACTGCAGCAACTTCTACCCATGCTGGGCAAAAAGGCTTGGCTAGTTACTTTGGACCTCAAAGAGGCATATCTGCATGTCCCAATCAGACAATCTTGCAGAAGATACCTCAGATTCGTAGCTGGCTCAATGCATTACTAATTCTCTGCACTGCCCTTTGGCTTATATACTGCGCCCAGGGTCTTCACAAAATGCCTGGCACCAGTAATTGCATTCTGCAGACAAAAAGGAATTCAAATATAACCTTACTTGGGCGACTGCCTTATTCAAGCAGACAGCAAGGACATTCTACTAAAGCATCTGGCATTTGTAAAAAGATTACTAACTTGCCTAGGGTACATAGTAAACGAAAAGAAATCAAAACTAGTGCCCTCTCAAGTGATAATATTCCTGGGTGCAAGCTTAAGTACAACTGCCCAGATGGCTTATCTCATACCAGACAAACAAAGGCAACTGACTCATTACCTTCAAATGATGGCAACAAAGACCCAGCTACCTGCAAAAAAAATTCTGCAGGCTTTGGGCTTCATGGCATCCTGCATCCTGCTAATTCCATATGCAAGACTGCATATGAGGAAGCTACAATGGTATCTAAAAAATGTTTGGACTCAACATTGCCACAGCCTGGAAACAATAATTACTCTCATTCCCTCCCTGCAACAGGAGTTTCTATGGTGGGCACTGGCCTGTCACCCCAATAAGGGACAGCCTTTCACTTTACCCACAGCCAGGCAGACACTAACAACAGATGCATTGGATTATGCCTGGGGAGCAGACATGGCGGGAAAATGTATACAGGGCACGTGGCCCACAGACCAAATGCATCTTCATATCAATCAAAAAGAGATGCTAGCTGTACAGAATGCCCTGATAGCCTTCAAGGATCTACTACATCCAGGACAACTATTACTAAAGACGGACAATACTACAGTTATGTGGTACATAAGCAAGGGGGCACACATTCCTACTCCCTCTGCAGGCAAGCCATGATTTTGTGGAACACAGCACTGGCCTATCAAGTACATCTGCAGGCACAATTCCTGCCAGGAAAGAAAAATACTCTGGCAGACGAACTAAGCAGAAACCTCATGGACCCTCACAATTGGAAACTAGATCCATACGTGTCTTCAGCATGATAACAAAGAAATGGGGATGCCCAGACATAGATACATTTGCCTCCCCTTGCAACTGCCAACTACAGAAATTCTGCACAAGGACTTATCACTCACAAGCATGGAAGGTGGATGCTCTATCATTCAGCTGGAAAAGTCTAACAGTTTATGCCTGTCCACTGCTACCTTTACTCCCCAAGGTACACCTAAAAGTCAGACAAGAGAAACCAAAAATTATTCTGATTGCCCCAAACTGGTGACCCAACAAAACAATCAGATCCTGCACAGCCAACTCACAACCTTAAATCTGGCTGCATGGCGAATAATATAGCCACTCAGAACGCATCTCTGTCTAAAGCAGTTATGGATGTCATTTTGGAAGCCAGGAGGCCCAGCACCAGGAAATCTTATGCAGAAAAATGGAAGAGATTCTGTGCTTGGAACCAGGCACAAGGACTTGAGCTACTTGTTCATAATATTCCTCAGATTTTGCAATTTTCTAGACAAAGGCCTATCCTTCTCATCAATAAAGATCCATGCCTCTGCCATTTCAGCTCATTACAGTACGGAACCTCCTATTTTCTCTCATCCACTACTAAGACAGTACCTCAGAGGGGCAAAAAACTTAAGACCCCCAAGGAGAGCACCTATACCAACATGGGACCTCAACTTTGTCTTGGAAAAACTCCCACTGCCTCCTTTTGAGCCAGCCAACACAGCTGAGATAAAATTCTTATGGAAAACTGCTCTGCTCCTAGCAATAACTTCTGCAAGAAGAGTCTCAGAGTTACAGCCATTAATGACAGTGGAACCTTTTATCATTTTTCATCCAGACAGGGTTTCTCTCAGGACAAACCCAACATTTATGCCAAAGGTAGTATCCAGCATGGCTCTTAACCAAACCATTCATTTGCCAACCTTTTATCCAAATCCCCAGAATAAAGGGGAGAGACTTCTGCACTCTTTGGACATACACAGACAGCTATGCTTCTACTTGGACAAAACAAAAGCTTTCAGAAAAACTGAGCAACTTTTTGTGGCATATGCTGCAGGATCACAAGGAAAGGCTATTTCAAAGCAGACTATTTCAAAATGGATAGGACACTGCATTCGTTTCTGCTATGCACAGCATGGCAAATCAGTGCCTAAGAATATTAGGCCACATTCTACCAGGGCAGCAGCCACATCAGCAGCCTTTCTCAGAGGAGTACCAAACAAGGACATTTTGGAGGCTGCAACTTGGAGTTCAGTGCACACTTTTACCAAGCACTATCACTTACCTCTTTACTCTAAATCCAGAGCAGGCTTTGCCACTGCAGTTTTACAGGGCCTCATAGCCACTCCTAATCCTATTTAGACCCAGCCGCCCAACCTCCGATTTGGGATTCAACCCAAGTGTAATGACTGCAACAGTGAAACACGATGAACATAGTACAGTTGTGTACCTACCATAAATGTAGATGTTCAAGTGTATTCACTGCTGCAGTCCAGGTTACCCACCCTCCATCCCCCTATCATTGCTGGAACTTCTCTATACTTCTCTCTTCTATACAACCTATGTGGTGTATTTGCTTGTAGAAGAAGGTAATGTTTATGTTAGTGCATGATTTTTTATTTGCAAATTTATTTAGCCTACCCTTTTGGGGGCACCTGACATCTGGGGCAAGAAAAACTGAAGAAAATGGCGTCTGCTGCATCTTTTATACCCCTGGCGCACTGACGTCAGGGAAGAGGCAACAGCAACCGACGCCGGACCAGGAGTTTGGAATTCAGGCCGACTGCGGGTAGCCTGCCAGCAGGATAACCCAAGTGTAATGACTGCAACAGTGAATACACTCGAACATCCACATTTATGGTAGGTACACAACTGTACTTTTTGTGGAGGGGAGACAAACTTTAACATTAGTAGAACAGTGATGATCAAGAGTGAAGCAAAATATAAGAAAATACCTCTGTTTGTGAATCTTGATACAGAAAAAGCATTCAACAGATTTAGCTAGGATTTTATGAGTAGGTCAGTGGAAGGACTTGCATTTCCTGGCACAATAATAAGGATAATTAGGAGGGTATATGAAGGATCAGAGGGAAGAATTAAAGTGAGATGGTCCCTCTCTGATAAGTTGTGTTTGAACAGAGGAAGCAGGCAGGTGTGCTCTCTTTCCCCTTTGTTATATGCTTTATATTTTTAGTCATTGGCAAAGCAAGTAAGGGACTTGTTAATTCAAGGAGATAATTGGTGTCAGTGTCAAAAACTGTTTTTATTTGCAGATATTTTTGTACCTGATAAATCCAGAAAATGACATCAGTGCTATGGAACATTTTGAGGCAGTTTCAAGTCTTTCAGAATATAAAATTAATGAATATAATAGAAAAGCAATAGCGGTAAATTACCACATTACCCATATTTATGGGGCAATAAGAAGATTTTAATAGATTAATAGATTAGTACTAGGCTAGTTGCCTTTGCGAGCCATTTTAAGCCTGGAAAATTATCCCTTGTGAGACTCAAACCTGGCACCTTGTGTTTGTAAGGCAAACACCTTAACCATTAGGCCACCCTCCAAACCCTTCAAGATGAAGTATTTAGGATTGTAGATTAAAAGGCTTTTTGTTATACTAGCTAAAGATATGCGAGAAGAGACTAGACTAAAAAGATACAAAAACTGAAACTGGAAGCTCTGATTTATAGATGTAGACAGTAACAGATAAGCAGCGACAATGTTTTTAGTCCCTTTAGTTTTATTTACAGGTCAGGCATATTTTTTCAACCAGAGGGGAAGTTGCAAACAATACTCAATCAATAGTTGAAGGAATTTATCTAGGAGGGGAGGAAGGCAAGGGTTAAGCGTGATAAGATGATCCTTCCAATATAGAACAAGGTGGTTTAGGATTACCTGATTTGAAGGGACATTTTATCGCTACACAGTTAAGAAGAAGGTTATAATTCAAAGTTTGAAGGGATGATGAAGAAAGAGAGACGTTCAAGAAATAAGGTAAGAGTAAGATTTTGGATGTAGATCCTTGAGGAGAATAATAACCATACAGAATATAAAGTAGCAGAAAGTATTTCAAGAACAAAGCCAACTTGAGAAAGGAGATTTTGCCAGTAGATATGACTGCAAGTAGGGATACAGAAAATAGGCTTGAGGGGCTGGAATTTATTGGAAAAACTGGGAAAGAAACTATGTTTTTGAGAGCAAATAACTAGAGAGAGAATGATAATATATAAAGTGGGATGAGGTCAAGAAGACATTTGGGCTGCAAGGAAGAGACCGTCTTCCCTACCAGGGATTGATATCAAATTATAGGCAGAGAAAAAGGGATGGGAAGTCCTAAGTGGAAGACCTGCCCTGGTAGAATTTTTAGTTGACTCTAGAGCAGGAGCTGCTGTTAAAAAAAGGGATAATCGGTAGGATATATAGAATATTGCACTGTAACTATGGGAATCAGTCAGAGGAGGTTGGAAAAGATTGGGAAGAGAGATTGGATAAGCAATTCATGACAGAACAATGGGAGGATATATGTATGGCTCCCAACTATTTAACAAAATCTAGATGGTTTAGTACTTTTGTTTGGAAGTATTTATGTGGGTTTTTTATAACCCAAGCAAACTCCATAGAATTTTCCACAAGTAGATAGCAAATATTGGAGGTGTGATGATGAAGAAAGAGGTAAATGGGAAACCTCTTTTGGGAGTGTGATGAGCTGGCAGACTGTAAAATGACCTTATAGTACTCTGACAGAAATATTGTGTGAAAACATGGGTGTAACTATGGAAATGGTTCTTATGAGCTGAGAGACAGTTTCTGAAGTGCCTTGATAAAGCTTTGTTAATTTTAGTTCTTGTGGCTGCTAAAAAAAACAATTACTAGAAGATGGAAATCTAAGTCTAAACCAACCGTACTTGAAGTATTAAATATTGTAACAGAGGAAAAGGAACTGGAAGTGAGATCTTTAGAAAATGATAAGATGAAAATTGTAGGGACAGTTAGTATGGCATAAAATTACTGCATTATAACTATAAGAATCGATCAGAAGAGGTAAGAAAAGATTGGGAAGGGAGACAGGAAAAGCAGTTTAGAAGGAAAGAATGGATGGGCATATGCATAGCTTTTTTTAGGTAAGTAATAAGTCCAAAAGATTTTGAATTTTGGCTCGGAAGTGTTTGCATATGTTTTGGTACTGTAATGAGTTTGCAGATTTTAAAAATTCCCTACAGAGTACTTTGCCAGAAATATTTTGTGAGCAAATGACTGAAATGAGGGAAATGATTCATTTGAGCTGGGACACAGGATGTGAATTGCCTAGATAGTAGTAATGTCTTTAAGTTTAATTGTTTTGGCTGCCAAAAAAAGCAGTTACTAGAAAATGAAAATCAAAGTCTAAACCAACTGTATTTAAAGTATTGAGTAATATAAAAGAGGTAAAAGAAATGGAAGATCTTTAGAAAATGGAAGGAGCAAATTACATATAAATAAGTGGAAATAATGGGAACATTACATGCAGAATAATGTTCAAGAAGAGAAGTGAGGTTTAATGGAAGGCAGGAATTGAGAAAATTATGTAATGTTAGGTTGATAGTTGAACAGAAAGAAAAGGTATGTAATATATAATGTGTTTAAATGGAAATAAATGTTAATCTTATTTTTTCTTTTCTGTTAATGTATGTTTGCCTACTTCATAAGTGATAATTTAATAAAGGTTTTTAAAAATGTCTTTGAGCCTGCAGGAAAAAAATATTCTAAAGACGGCTCCTTGACAGATATTATAAAGACAGCTGGGTATAGCAACTTGAATCTTACACCTGCCTCTTAGAATCTCCTGATTGCAGGGATAAGTTCCACTCTCTTCTGCCGGGTATGCATTAAATAATTTTCTACAAACGCTGGTGTTACCAATTTTTAATATTTTCCATTCTTCCACAGTCTTTATGCTGGTCTGTCTGCATCTTTGCTAATATAGTCATTGGCTTCTTTCTCATGGTCAGATTTGGAGTGTACACAGTGTGCTCTTTCAAAAATACCAGTTCAGTTACTTTTGTACTAAATGAATGCATATTCTATTCCTTCCAGTTTGTATAGCATAAAGTCTCATTTTTGTCTGAGTTTTGTCTTGTAACTTTGATGTTTTTTTGAAGCAATTGTTTTTGAGAAGGTTCACATTGATCCAATCTTTCCTTCATTTCAACCACTGATGTCTGCAGTTTTATCATCTTCTCTGAACAGGTACATAAAACTTGTATTCTTTTCAGCCATTTTATTATTTGACTTTATATAGTTCTGTAGTGTCTCACTTATTTTAAACTCATCTGAATGCATTTGAGTTAGTTTCCTCTAAATTATTGGAAGCCATAACTTATAACAAGCTGAAACCTAAGCTTATTTTTGCTGAACAACGGTATAGTCAGTAAATCACCCCCTATAAATCAAATATAAATCAAATTTGTGGGTCACTTTTGGGTTGTACAGCTAGACGTTTAAGGGCTGTAGTGGTTGTTAGCCTAGTATACACATATGAGCCCATGTAAGGCCACCATTGTTTTTTTTTTCTTTTCCTGGTCTGGTTGATATTCTCTTACTTTCTGCAGATTTCTTCTTTACTGACATCCGGGCATTGTAGTGACAAATCACTGACAGAATTTTACCCATATTGTTAGATTTTACTGGGATATGTTCACTTTTATTTTTCACGTTGGGAGATCACTAATCAACCTAATTTTTTCAGAGTGTAGCCTTCTTGGGATTCCTGGGGGGGGGGGGGGGGGTAGGTCTGCTCCTCATCTTTGCAAAATTTTGACATTGACTTGGTACCCATTTAGGAAGTGAATGTAATTGTAGGAGCTTAAGCAAGTGTGGAGCAAAAATTTCCTGCAATGGTGTTTAAGGTGCAGGCATAATCCTGTCTGTCAGGTAACTTTAGTAGCTTTACATCTTTGTATCACATAGAACACATCCTGAATGGAGAATTCTGAGAAATGTATAGGTGCCTGCCTCCTATAAGTAGATCATCTAAATACACATTGTTAGATTTATTTATTTTTATTTTATTTTATTTTGACATTTGTTAACCAGGTATGCCTGACTGAGCAAGAGCCTATTTTTAGCAGAGGCATGGGAGGAAAAGCCCAGTACAGAAACATATTTATAAACACTTGATAATAGTAATAACAAGAGGTATAAAAAATCATGGATGTCTCTCTTATAGTTAGATTAAGTAACTGACAAAGATATCCGATAATTCTGGTTCATTTTAAAGCTGTTTGTATCAAACAGCATTTTTAGGAATTGAGCTGTTTTATGTTTGAAGTAGAAATATTGTACTGAATAATCTCATTAATAAAAGATATCTTTATAGCTATTTTGCCACTGATTTATCACACTAATAAAAGCTCCACATGTGACAGCATTACATGTCCTTGTTCAGTTGCGTTTTTGTTTCCTCACCTTTGTAGAATATTTTAAATGTTTTCTCATTTCAGCCTACTTATTTTAGGTGTGAGATGGTAATGTTTCTGTGACCTCCAGCTGTTAACTCCTTAGATCTTACTCTTAGCCTCCTTTTGCCCAACCTTATCAACTTACTCATTGCTGTCATAAGGTAAGCCTTAAATACTTTTCATTTTGTTTGAAACAAAGTACAGATCTTGGATCTTGTTTTCTTTCCAGTATTCAGTGATCGCCAACGTAGGTTTCTGCACAAATTTTTCATCCCAATAATTTTACATTCCTACTGAAATTATTGCAGAGGTTTACACTGCTGTTTAGTGTAATAAGCTGTGATGCCCTCACACTGGCCCAGTAATCAAGGAGTCTCAATCGTCACCACTAGCACCAGTGAGGGGCGTGCACATTGGGGAAATAACAAGTGCACACACAAAGTACAGTTTCCCTTAAGAGCACACAGATATCACAGTCAGTCTGGGGCTGCTTTCTCCCTTTCTCTCCAGATCCCCAATAAGACTCCACACTGGCACAGCTATAGGGTCCAGATCTCAGCCTAGTGGTCAAGCTAAAACCTCCAGCACTCTGTCCAGCCAGTACTTTGTATCCCTGCCCAAGTAGCTGACACACACACACACACACACACACACACACACACACACACACACACACACACACACACACACACACACACACACACACTTTGAGATATGAGTTGTATACAAACATGTAGACACTCTTGGAGAAGGCTGGCACAGGTTCTCCAGCTATGACCTCTTCTTTCCAGATTATAAGGTAGAAATCACTGCCACCAATAACTTTTATTATCTACTGTAAGGCCCTTCCCAAAGGGTGACCAATTTCACTGTGTAACTTTATTGTTATCCAAATAGTAAGTGTGCCGAATAGCAAGACTATTGGAGTGGCTCAGACAGTATTACCAAATACATAGAAAGTACTCTAGAGCTTAAATTATCTCTACACAAAACAGCCACATTTGAAAGGTTTTAATAAATAAAAACACAGGACAAATCTCATCAATTTAACACAGTGCTAATCAAGAGTTAAGAGATCACAGGAAACTTTTAAAACAATATTGTAGGATAGTCTGACTTAAATATAGAAAACTGCTAGGGTAATTTGGCTATATTTCTATTTAACTCTAAGAGAATACGAAGTTCTAAATAACTACTTACATACAGAGCAAAGCCAAGTGCCTGGTGAGTTGGTCAGCTTTAGACAAAATCCAAAATGCTCAAATCTTTCTCTCTGAGATGGTCTTAAATTGATATCACCCAGTACTGCTGAGTCATTTCTCATTACATCATTTTTGACACCTCTGCTGAAGTTTCGCAGGCTCACAGAACTCAGAATTTAACATTTGTTTGTAATCTTGCACCTGCCAGGAAACCACAGCAATAAAGAACACTTTACATATAAAACCTAGTAATTAACTCTTGTCCTAAGACAATAGAAAGAATTTTAGTCCAGGCAGCCTGTCTTTGAGCTTGAGATCAGACAGTCACAAAATGCTTGACTTATCAGCTTTCTTCCAGCAGGGTGCACTGTGGTTACATTTTTGAAGCTCAGAACATATAACACAGTGTTCTTATATTTGTAAAAACATGCCTGTGGATTATATTAATATTTAGAATGTCATAGAGTTATCTACAAAATTCTCTCTGGCTGGGCTGGCAGCCTTCAAATAAGCAAATGCGATTTATCTGACTAAATTCTGCAGAAAATGTTGACCTCCTGTGTAAGGTCTGTTAAACTCTTCAGTGCTCATACCAAAGTGACCTCAGAAGTCTGGTAAACTATTCCGATGCAGCTTATCCAAGGAGGACATTATCCCATTATATTTATCCTGTTTTGAGTCTAGCACATAGTTGTGATTTCCCAATAATAGTATGTATTCATATCGGAGGTCTTCCAAGACTGATTGCAAATCCTCTCTGAACATTGCATATTACGAAAATGGTACATATGCTTGTGCAATTAGGTAAAGCTTTTCATTTCATCTACATTGTACAAATAAACATCTACCTCCCAAGCCTGAATATCGATTTTATACCTTTAACTGTTTTTAAGAAGCAATGTGACCATCCCATCATCTTTATTACATAAAGTTCTTCCCTGTCCATATTCAAGCTTAGCTTGGATCTGTAGATGGGAAACTGAAAACTTACTCCCCACACACACACACACACACACACACAGTGACTATTAATGGACGGAGGCAGCTACGAACTGCTTTATTCCATGCATGGGTCCCGTGAAATTATCTATTGTATGATCCCAGTTATTCTTAATAGGGTTAGTATGAAATTACTTACCATGGGCCAATCTCTAACCAAATGAGATAAGTTAATTTGAGCACAAACAGGGAAATTGGATAACATTAAAAGGGTCCAATAGGGCAGCTAGTCTAGTACTTACCTGTGAACCTGTTACACGACAAATTTCTGTAAGTGGTCAGTATTCTCTTCTTTACTGTCTGTCAGTGTTCCTAAAGGAAACTGATGACTTTAAGATAACAAATGGCTATTGCTTATTGAATTAAATTGTACAAAAAATTGTCCCCATTCAAATATATACAGACCATTTATGTTAGGCAAATATGTGTTCAAAATGCCAGCAGTTTGCATATAAACAGTATATGATTTTTGTCTGAAAAATCCCCTCTGTATCTGTATTGTAAAAATTGCAAGAAAAGCTAGAGTTTTCACTATGTAATATCTTAAAACATCATAGGATGTGTGCAATTGATGCCTTAAGGACATAGTGTTTTAGCTATATGGCTTCTGAATGCCTGTGACTTTTTACTTTAAGTCGTTCAGATGGGCAGCACAGTCGCCTCACAGCAAGAGTTTCTGAGGTTCAATTCTTGGCTGGGGTGTCTTCTGTGTGGAGTCTGCATGTTCTCCCTGTGTTCGCATGAGTTTCCTCCAGGTGCTCCAGTTTTCTCCCACATTCCAAAGACATGCAGCAGATGGATTGGATACTCTAAATTGGACCTAGGTGTGGGTGCATTGTTTGAATGTACTACTGAGGCAGGGCTAGCCACCCAGTGGTGTAAACCTTTGCTCTAGATGGTTGTCTCTGTTGAAGTGACACCCCGACCCTATATGCAAAAATGGGAAAAGGGTTGAGGATGGGTGGATGCGTACATTCAGACCAATAAAACCAAACCCCACCAGCTGTGGACATGCATGTTTGGCCTTTTAGTGAGTATTGGCACAGCACAAGTAGAAGCCATGCAACTGAAATGTTGTATGTCCCTAAGGGGTCATTTACATATATCCCATTACGTGAAGTTTTAAGATATTACACATTGAAACCTCTAGCTTGGCTGAGTTTTTCTTGCAGTTTTTACTGAACAGTTTGTCTGACCTTTTTACCCTTTGGTTTGGATGTTAGTCGGGGTATTTTGCAGGCACCTTAATGTCTGGATCTCAGGCTGCAGATTCTGTAGCTGTGCTATGACTCATACCCTCCCTTCCACATATATGTGCCAATGAGGCCTAGCTAAACCCTTAAAACAGCTAACCTATATAGACAGCAGTTTGGACCAGTATTGACCCAATGGTAGAGAGTACTATTTAATTACATAATACATGTATTCAGTTGTACTGAATCTTAACTGTAACCCTAGAAGACATGGTAACTTTGTAGCTTCCTTGTACATGTGTATTAAAGCAGTAACTATTTTACTGGCTTGTTTTATTTTGAATTTGTTAACTGGGTAAAACATTGATCCCATTGGACCCAGGAGAAGAACTTAAACTAAAAACTAGAACCTTAAGTCAGTATCAAACTCCATATCCAGCAAAATGTTAGGAAAACTTACCAGCAGTTAGGTCTTCTCTACAGAAACAAGCACTTCCTAAGCACCTCAACTAAAATTACCATGGTGAAAACTTTCCTGCTACCTTCCCTGCTCTACGTTGCCACCATTCTCACCAACTTGCCCACTTCCTGTAAGTCCAAACTTGATCAGTGCTATAACAAAGTGGCAAAGTTTGCCACTAACTAAATACCGTACTCATCACTGAAGACCTCTGCATGAACTTAACTGGCTTGAACTCCCCAATCAACTCCTCTGTATCCAGCTGTCAGCATTGCATAACCTAGTTGCAAGCCCTCTGCCTGTCCAGCACTAAGCAATCTAATCGAACCATACCAACCAAACAGAACCCTAAGATCTGAGGAGAAAAAACTGCTAAATATCACCAAAACTTCAAAAAAATCTGGACAGTGCCTGTATTCTTGCTCTTTAACAAAAATATGGAATTCCCTCCCCATTGCTATTAGGTCACCTCCCACTTTATCAGCCTTCAAAATTTCATTAAAACAACAACTAAACATTTGGCTATACACCTGCTCTATTGTAGGCTGATCATGCTTCTGTTTCATCTTCCCTACTCCTTTTTATGTTAGTTGTATATGTAAATGTATGTCTTTGTTATCACTCAAACATAAACAATGACACTGTTTATTATACATATTGATGGCCTTTGATACCATTCCCCACTCAGGAATCATAGAAAAACTCACTAAGCTAGGCATCAACCCCTATATCACTAGGTAGATTGCAAACTGGCTCACAGAGCCCACAGTGTGAAAGCAGCTGACTCCAAGTCAGGCTGCCAACCAGTCACGAGTGGAGTCCCACAGGGATCGGTCTTGGGTCCTCTCATGTTTGGTATCTACTTCTCAGAAGACCAGGCCTCCACAAAGGGACTCTGGCTGACAAAGTTTGCAGACGGTTTCAAGTTGGGAGCCATTAATAACTCCCCAAGTGATGTTGACATCCTACAGAAAGGCCTCCCTGAGACCAACGACTGGTGTCAGAACCATGGCCCTAAGCTCAATGCCAAAACATGTCATCATCCCCTTTGGGAAAAACCCACTTCCCATGAATTACCACATCGATGTAGTCCACTGAACACAGAAGGCGTTGTAAGAGATCTGGGGACACAGGTTGACAGCAACCTCTCTTTTGACCACCACATTGCCACTGTGGTCAGAAAGTCCTAGGTGGCACATCTCATTACTAAGGGTTTTGCATCCAGTTGTCAGAAAGTCCTAGGTGGCACATCTCATTACTAAGGGTTTTGCATCCAGGAAGGAAAGAGGTCATAGTCTCCTTCTACTCCTCCCTCACTAGGCCAGTCATCAAGTACAATGCCCCATTTGGCATGTACCTCACTAGACACCTGCAGCACCTGGAGAGGCTGCAAAGGTACCTCACAAAGAGGATCCTAGGCCTTAAACAGTTGTCCTGTATGGACAGACTCAAAAAAACAAACTATTCCCTGTCTCATATCGCCTACTTAGAGGCAATCTCTGCTTGACTTACAAAGTCATGTCTGACCCAGATCTGTTAGAAATACTACATCTAAAGAAATCCCAATCCCTCCGCACCACACGCTCCAGAGACCTCAACCTCATTACCACAATCAACAGAACGTGCTGGAGGGACAGGTTCATAACCCAGAGACTGCCCATGCTATGGAATAGGCTTCCCATACATGTCAAACAGAGCACCTCACTGGCCTTCATCAACAGAAACCTTGATGAGTGGATGGGAAATAGAAAATTCACCCCGGGGATCACTCCAGTGGCTCTACTCAACAGAGGCACTGGGAACTAAGGTCGGGTGGCATGATGCCAGGGTAATCCTATGGGCTAGGTTTGTGAGGGCTCCAGGGCCATTAGCCTAGTACACACCTATGAACCTATTACATCTTAGTTTTTAAATGTATATTATACTTGTCATTTATGTTGAAATGTTTCAAATGCTTATTGTTAAAAATGTAAGTTATGAAAGCTATGTTGAATCGCAACTTATGTACTTGGAGCTTTTCTCTCCGGGCCTCTGCTGAAAATGGGTTTTGCTGAACCAGTCGGACTATCCCAGTAAATAAATGTCAAATAAATAAATTCTTGGTACAGTAGATATTAACTGTAAACATCTTTGAGTCAGAAGGTTTCTGTTTTGCAGGCAAAGTAGGTCAACTAGTAGCACTCTCAGAAAGCTGTAGGTCAGTTATCACACCAGGTAGTTGGATTAATTTTCCAGTGCTGACACTGCAAGAAAACATGCGCTATTCTTGAACGTTTTGTCCTTTGGATGGGACACTAAACCATGGTGCCATCATCCTAAGCTGATGATAGTTCAGGAGGATGTAAAACATTCCATAACTGTTATCGAAAACAGTAGGGACTGCCTTATTTATATGTAACAAGATACATCACACTTCATTTAATTTACATTTTTACAGTATGTACAACATTTACATCATTTTCAGTATTCTACATCTTCAGTTTTGCAAACTTTAACATCTTTCCTTATTTCTCTCATTCTTTTCTCTTCAGTCGTCTTTTTATTCATCTTCATTATTCCTATTTTCGTTATACAAAATTCATCATATCCTCTCTTAAACACCCATAATGTTACCATCAATATCTTTCACATTTTCTGTGTTAAGATTTTCCATACAGTTTTACATCTACGTTTATATTTTGAAAACCTTCCCACTTGTACTCAATTTGATTTTTTTTCAAAAGCTTCATTGCAGTCCAGAAAATATTAGTTTGACTTTTCTTCTCCATTATAATCTTAATATTTTCTCTCCTCTTTTGCTTTGTTTCATACTAATTTTTACAGGCAACTTTTCCAGTAATAATCTCCACAGAATATCTGTAGCTTCATGAAAAAAAAAATCTTCAGGTCTCTCTGTTCTATTTTTAATGTTTGTTAAGTTCATCCTTTTGATGTTTTCTTGGATATATCTAATATTTCTCCATTATCATATGTTATAACATTCCTGTTTATCTTTTTTAACTTCATTAGTTTTAGTTATCTATAGCCTCATCTTATCGTACTCCATTTTCTCCCATCATCCCATCATCTCCTCCTTTTTACTTATTTCCCATTTTCTCTCTCTCCATATTTCACACACGATATTTTCCCTATTAAACTATTTTTCTTCACATTCACATTTTTAATACCCAAAAAAAGTGTATAGATGCCAGTTATACAACTTGATTTTTTTAATGTAAGCATCCTTTTTCTTTTTTAGTATATACAATTCCCTGTGTAACTGGATTGAATCTATTTTAAACACTTTTACTAAATTATCACGCAAGACATAAGCTCACATACATTAATAGAAAAGAAGGCAAATCATATTAATATTTTTTCATTTATATACATTAAATATTGCATATATGTTTTCTTTCTTTACAACGGCTCTTTAGTCCAATAGTATATGTTTATATTTTGATTTCCATTTTCTAGTAATTGCTTTTTTGGCAGCCAATAAAATTAAACTTAAGGTCTTACTGTGTCTAGGCAATTCAGATCCTGTCTCTGTTTAACACTTCTTTAGTTAAGCTATTTGCGTCCTCTATATTTCTAAAGAGTATATGTAGGGAATTTTTAAAATCTGACAGCTCATTACACTCCCCAAAAAACATGTTCCCAGTTACCTCATTCTTCCCCATCATACCTCCACATAGCTACCTGAGGAAAAAGTATGTGTATTCTACATGGGGTATAAAGCATCTATGAAAACACTTCAAGCAAAACTCCTAAACCTTCTGGACTTTGTTGCATACATATGTCATCCCATTTTTCCCTTGTAAATTGCTTTGCCATTCACTCTTCCCAGTCTTTTCTAACCTCTTTTTTATTTGTGACGTCATAAGAATAGATATTACATTATTTCTTTGACTGGAATAGTACTTAGAGTGTACATTGCTGAGTGCAGTACATGTACATGTTTTTATGCCAGTAAGACACAAAGGTGGTTTTGGGAATGTGTCAGGGAACATGTGTCTGACAAGAATTTGAATAATGCTTTGGCTAAGCGCAGCACAGTCTGCATATTTTAATAATTTTCTTTTATTGTATTGGATAATGTTTCTGGCACTTTAAGAGGAGGGGATTTTAACAATATTCTGGAAGTTCAGCAATTGAAATGTCAGCTGATTTTGAATTCCATTATTTTTCAAGGTTTGAATGAAATGAATATCAAGTGTTACTTGAAATTCCTCCCCTCCAGAAAAAGATTGTGATATTTGTATTCATTTATTTCTGCATTTACAAGTCATGTGGGTAAGTTTGTGATGACAGTCACATGAGTGTTTTATTATTTAAATGATAACATTTTCTGTATCTTCTGATGAAGTTCAAAACTTTGTAGTAAATGAAAGCGCTTAAAATATTCTTGATAAAATTCTTTGTGTTCTTATTATACCAGGTGCTGTTTTTGGTTTTGTTAGCTTATTTTCATCTGGCATCATAGTACCGATGTCTTGTTTTTTAGATTCAAATAAAATTCTAATAGAGCAGGTCTCTCGCTTAGGACTTCCTTATTCCTTTCTCTTTGCTTATACTCCGGTCTCCAGTATCAATCCCTGGTAGGGAAGACCCTGACCTACAGTTCAGGCGACTTCTTGGCCTTATCTCTCTCTTACCTTTCCCTCCCTAATTGTTTGCTCCTGAAACTTGGTTCTTTTGTCAATGTTTTCCAGTAAATTCCAGTCCTCTCTCACATATTTTCTGTACCCATTCCTATTGGCAAAATATTTCAGTTCTCCGTTCCCATGTTAGCTTAATTATTCCTGCAGCTTTATGGATACAGTATTTTATATGGTGGTGATTGTTCTCCTCAAAGATCTGGATGCAATATCAAACTGTGTTCTTATTTCTTTAACCCCCCCCCCCTTCATTATATCTATTTCCACTTTGAATTGTAACCTTCTGCCTATGTTATGTATATTAGCCTTAACTGCTTAGTTCTAAAATATCTTTTGAAATCAGGTAAATCCTAAACCACCTTGCTCTGTTAGGAGAATCAACTAATCCCACTTAACTGTTGCTATCTTTCCCACTTCAGTAAGTTCTTCAACTCATGATTAATTGTCCACAACTTCTCTGCTTGATAAAAATGTGCCTGATCTGTGTTTAAAACTTAGGAGACTAAACACATTTCCACTGCTTGTATCTTACTTTCCATATCTGTAAAGAAGAGCTTCCAGTTTTGTTTAGTCTCTTCCCACATATCCTAGCTTACATAACCGAAGTCTTTTTAAACAATACTACTAAATACTTCATCTTATTTTATCTCCATAAATACGGGTATTGCTGAACCATTTAGTACATAATTTATGGCTGTAGCTTTTGTTTTATCTTCTTTAATTTTATGTCATGAGAAGCATTAAACGTTTACTTTGTTTATTCGGCGTTGTTTGTTGGATGCCCTTTGGACTTATCGGATCCTGTATTGTGTATTATCTTGTGTGTAATAAAGCTGCTTGAACTGAACCCATGAATGTTCATCTGTTTTATCCTAGCCAGATGAGTGACATGGTGTCAGAACCAGGATTAGAAGAGCTACTTCTTCGAGCCATGAGGTGCAGAGTTGAAGGTGAAGGCGGACTAAGCAGGTGGCGTGAAACAAAGCTCAGACAAACAAAAAAAGAGCCAGAAGTGAGCTAAAGGTAAAGAAAACTGCAAAAATGATTTATTTGGCAAAGAAAATGAAACGGCGCATTTATAAGGCACAAAACACATTATAATAAAAAGAATTGCACAAAAACATATTAATCCAATGAAGGGCACAAAACATATTAATTAAATGAAATGTTCAAAACCAAGATATTTGATAAAGCTAGCCGAACTATTCATATGGAGCTCAGAATTATCTTTGGTTTGCATAACGAGCATGTTTAGAATAAAACGGGCGCAAGAAAAGTATGATGAGCATGATAAGATATTAAAAGGACAGTAATGAGTACAGTAAAAGGGCAAATAAGCTTAAAGAGCAAGGCGACTGCATGTTTTTTATTAAAAGACTGTGTTTGGGCACAAACTACTATTTTGCATTGACCGAAGCCATTCAGAGCATAACTAGAGTTCAAGTATCTCAGTGTGTGCAAAGTGTTTGCAGAGTGTGTGCTTTATTACCATGCAATTATTTCAGAGTTTGCTGTGTGCAAAGTACAGGTATATTGCAAAGTGCAACCATTTCGAAAAATTTCTTATGTTCATTTATTCACAGAGTGCCGCCATTTCAGACTGTTTCTTACACTGTGCAGAGTTATTTCGCAAAGTACAGCCATTTTCAAAGGTTCTTGTGGTGTGTACAGTTTATTTGCAAAGTACAGTCATTTTGAAGTATCCCTTACACTAAGGAATGGTTTCATAAAGTACAGTGATTTCATAATAAAGTACAGTGTTTTGAGTGTTCTTGTGCTACAGAGACTTATTTGGCAAAGTGCAGTTATTTCAGAGAGTTTGTTGTGCTGCTGAGCATAATTACAAGTGCTGGCATATATATTTGTGTATATGTTCATATATGATTTCAAGCATCTTCTCTACTGTGTGTTAATATGGCAGAGGCATTTCACAGACCAGGTCCACTTGTGTTTGATCATAATTTAGCAGAAAATTGGAGAGTATTAGTGCAGGAATATGATACTTTCATACAAGCAGTTTTTTCTGACAAAGACGCACATACAAGGGCATTCATTTTGCTTAATTTAGCGTGGTCAGAAGCTTTTGAAAGAGAGCATTCATTTGTGTATGCATCAAAAATATATGCAGGAGAGGAGGAAGACTGTCGTACTGTGGTACCGGCTGAGTCAAATGAAGACATTGAGTGCTTAAAATGTAAATTTAGAGAAATGTCCGACCCCCCCCCCAGACAAATGTTACATTAGAGAGGCACTTATTTTATACAAGAGACCAAAAGTCAGGTGAAACGTTTGCAGCTTATGTCACTGACTTGAGAATTAAAGCTAAAACCTGCTGATTTGGTGACTTGAAAGATGAGTTAATAAAGGACAAGCTTGCTTGTGGTGGTGATAGTGCTGCAATGAGAAAGATTTTGCTTTGTGACATTGATTTAACAGTAAGCAAAGCCATAGAGATTTGTCAAATCTGTGAGTTCACAGAAAGGCAGACAAATATGTTTACAAGTGATAGAGCATGGTTTCAGCAGCCTCTAGAGCAAACGTAGATAGCATGTAACACATGGCAAGCAGAAACAGGCCTAAGCACACGGCAGCTGCAACCCCTGTGGTTGTGCCATGGAGACCTCATAGCTTTCTAGCAAGTTCCAAGACTAGCTCAGTAAAAAGGGCATGTTAAGTACAGTATGAGTGAATCAGTAAAACCCAAGTCAAGTGTTAACTGTCGTAACTGTGGAGCCAATCATGAGTGTAAAAGAGAGAAGTGCTTAGCATTTGGTCAGCAATGCCACAAGTGTAAAAAATGGACCATTTTCAAGTGTTTTGTAAATCAAGCAAGCCACATTCAGTTAAAGGTCACTCAAAAAAGCAAGTTGATCATGTAGAGAGCTGTAACCCTACTTTCTATGTAGATTATGTATCGGTGGTCAGTGAAAAGGTTAATGCAGTAGATTTGTTGGCAAATAATGAAGTATTGTGTACTGTCCTGATTTTTTATTTTATTTATTTATATTTTTATTTGTGAATCTTGATGTTTTGTTATGTTTTACTAAATAATAATTTTTTGACTATGTTCCCTACAAATTTTATCATTGGATAAAATGTTGAAGTGTAATGGGGACCCTCGAGTGGTCCACGCTAAATTAAGCAAAAAAGTAACAGAGGAAGTAAGCAAGTAGAAGGCTAGAGATAGCAGTTGTAAGGGGGAGTGGGACACAGAGCACTACGGAGATAGAAAGGAATGGAGTGAGAAGGTGAAGGAGGGGAGAATATGAAAGGAATACTCAGTACTATAGGTCTAGATGTGTACAGAGTGACACCTAGTGGACAGAGAGGCAAGGTGCAGAGGAGAGTCACAAGGTTCTGGGGCAGGAAAGAAGAAACAACATATACTACAGGGAGGGGGGAGTACAGGATAAGAAAAGCAGTAGGATAAGGTAGCAGAAGGAATACACAGAGTAAGGGGTGAGGGGGCTGCTGCTGGCAAGCTTAGCTGGGAGCAAAACAGAAACCACACAGATATAAATGGACAATAGACCTCAACCAAATTAAGTAGACATACTTTCTTAGAACCTGAGGTAGTAGGTTTGTAGAAGAGTGCAGGGGTCCAGAACTTTTCAAAGGTAGTGGGCATAAAGTACCCTCGTACAGTAGGGAAGAGTTTCGCCCAGGCAAACAGTCACTGGGAAGGCAGGAGAATTAGTTTCTTAGAACCTGAGGTAGTAGGTTTGTAGAAGAGTGCAGGGGTCCAGAACTTTTCAAAGGTAGTGGGCATAAAGTACCCTCGTACAGTAGGGAAGAGTTTCGCCCAGGCAAACAGTCACTGGGAAGGCAGGAGAATTAGTTTCTTAGAACCTGAGGTAGTAGGTTTGTAGAGGAGTGCAGGGTCCAGAACTTTTCAAAGGTAGTGGGCATAAAGTACCCTCGTACAGTAGGGAAGAGTTTCGCCCAGGCAAACAGTCACTGGGAAGGCAGGAGAATTAGTTTCTTAGAACCTGAGGTAGTAGGTTTGTAGAAGAGTGCAGGGGTCCAGAACTTTTCAAAGGTAGTGGGCATAAAGTACCCTCATTACAGTAGGGAAGAGTTTCGCCCAGGCAAACAGTCACTGGGAAGGCAGGAGAATTAGTTTCTTAGAACCTGAGGTAGTAGGTTTGTAGAAGAGTGCAGGGGTCCAGAACTTTTCAAAGGTAGTGGGCATAAAGTACCCTCGTACAGTAGGGAAGAGTTTCGCCCAGGCAAACAGTCACTGGGAAGGCAGGAGAATTAGTTTCTTAGAACCTGAGGTAGTAGGTTTGTAGAAGAGTGCAGGGGTCCAGAACTTTTCAAAGGTAGTGGGCATAAAGTACCCTCGTACAGTAGGGAAGAGTTTCGCCCAGGCAAACAGTCACTGGGAAGGCAGGAGAATTAGTTTCTTAGAACCTGAGGTAGTAGGTTTGTAGAAGAGTGCAGGGGTCCAGAACTTTTCAAAGGTAGTGGGCATAAAGTACCCTCGTACAGTAGGGAAGAGTTTCGCCCAGGCAAACAGTCACTGGGAAGGCAGGAGAATTAGTTTCTTAGAACCTGAGGTAGTAGGTTTGTAGAAGAGTGCAGGGGTCCAGAACTTTTCAAAGGTAGTGGGCATAAAGTACCCTCGTACAGTAGGGAAGAGTTTCGCCCAGGCAAACAGTCACTGGGAAGGCAGGAGAATTAGCTTTTGCACTAGGAGCGCTCAGCCACAGTCGCCCAGCAGCAGCGAGGAAGACTAAAAGTAAAGATCAATGGTAAACCCACAGAGCTCAAAGTAGACACTGGTTCAAAGTGTAATGTAATGTTAGCAGAAACATTTGCTAAAGTGAGAGCTGGTGAGCAACTTAATTTGGGCAGTTGTGCAAAGCTTTTGCTTATGGAGGTGAAGAGATTGAAACTGAAGGCTCAGTAACGCTTTCATGCTGTTCAGCTGAGAACAGTTACTGCTTGCAATTTTATGTAGTCTGAACACCTGTGCAGTCATTATTAGGTTTCAGAGAGAATTTGAGAATGAAACTGCTTTCTTTTACCAAAGAGTCCCATCATGTAAACACATGTCCTAGTTCCAGCTTCAGTGATGCTATTTTCTCAGAGTATGCTGATGTGTTCGATGATAAGCTAGGCAAACTTCTAGTTGTGTACTCCGTGAAAGTAGATCTGGAGGTCAGTCCATTGGTCAGACCAACAGGGAGAGTTCCAGTAGCTATGCAGGACAAATTCAAGGGTCCAGTTTGACAAAATGGTGCAGCAGGGTGTGATTTGTCCAGTCACAGAACTGAGTGGGTGTCTTCCATGTTAGCTGCTCGTAAGAAAAATTCAGAAGAAATCAGAATATGCATTGAACCAAGAGACTTGAACAAGGCATTAAAAAGACCTCATCATCCTATGCGTACAGTCAAGGAGATTGCAACCCTCATGCCAAATGCCACTGTTTCTTCTGTCTTGATGCAGAGTCATTTTGGCAGGTAATGCTTGATTGCAAATCTTCGCTACTGACTACATTCAGTACCCAATTTGGTAGATACACATTTCTCAGGATGCCTTTTGGAATAAATTCTGCCAGAGAAGTCTTTCAGCATGCAATGGAGCAATTTTTTTCAGGCTACCCACTTGCAATAATAGTTGATGATTTACTGGTTGGAGGTAGTGGTGAAGCAGTGCATGACAAACCTCAGGAAAGTTCTGGACAGAGCACATGAAGTGAATTTAAAGCTCAATCCTCTGAAGTGCAAATTCAGACTACCAGAAGATACTTATGTAGGTCATTCATTTACCAGTACAGGCTTACGACCAGAGCCTTCCAAGCAAGTAGCTATTCTTGAGATGCCAGCTCCAGACAATGTCCAAGCCTTGCAGCATTTTCTTGCTGTGGTTAACTATATGGGCAAATTTATCCCTGACTTTAGTGAGTTAACAGCACCTTTGAGAGAGCTGACATGCAAAAATGTTGCATGGTCACGGTTAAAACAACACCAGAGAGTATTTGATAACCTCAAACAGCAAATTGCTAACTCACCTGAGTTAAGATACTATGATGTTCCACATACACCAGTAGTTCTTTCCTGTGATGCTTCAAAGTTCAGTCTTGGTGCATTTATTCATCAAGAGGGCAGACCTGTTGCCAATGCATCTAGAACTCTTATCCAAACTGAGATGCAGTATGCTCAAATTGAGAAGGAACCTTTGGCAATTGTGTTTGCATGTTCAAAGTTCCATGACTATATTTATGGCCTAGCAATCTAGATAGAAACTGACCATCAACTTCTAGTCACTATTTTAAAGAAGCCTATATGTGACAATACCAATATCTTCTTGAATTTACTCAATCTCAGAAATATACCCCCTTGACAATCTACTTGGCTCACCTCCTCAGAGACTTCTATCTGGGCAAACCAGGACAACCTTGCCTATCAGTTATAGTTTGTTGGTGCCTAATGCTAAAAACAACAGAGCAATCGAAGCCCAACTTTTAAGAAGCATTTTTCTCAGAAGTCCAATTATGACAAAATGAGCAGATGTCTTTCTCTGTTAAAATAGAGGGACAGTGAGGATGCAAGCTGTGAATGGCTTTCATCGAATTGGTCAAGTGAGAGGTATATGTACCAAGCCAAGATCCTACTTAGTAGAATCTGAGGGTATAGAGTACAAGAGAAATCGTAGACATATTCTTCCTGTATCAGACACGATATCACAGCATCATACCTATGACAGAGAGACTAGATCTCAAAACAACCCAGGCAATGTCCGTGCCGAAGAACATGTTGCAGTGTCCATTCCCATTCCTGATGATGCCCCAGGTGTCCCCAAAGTTGAACATTTCTAGAAGATTATCCCTGTTGCTAGATCCAATTCTTTTATGTTACACAACCAGGTCGTATTTCCAGACCTATTGTAAAATACACAGCAACTTGGACATAATTGTTTTACATGTGTCTGATTTTGTATAATTCCACTTTGGAGAAATAGTTTTGTATAATTGCATGTCAAAAGATCATTTCTGTAAATTGCATGTCATTGAATACTGTCATTTCATATATGGACTATTTCTCAAAGAGGAAGGATGTAGATCTGAGCATGTCTAAGTACCTTTAAAAAGCATTTCCAGATGTAGGCACTTGCTGGCAGCAGTGCCATTTATAGAGAACAGCCAGAGTGTTAACATGTATGAGTGTGGTAGTCAGTCTGTTTATAAGCTTAAATTACAAAATCCTCATTTCTGATGTGTTTTTGTGTAATAAAGGTGTTTGAACCGAACCCATGAATGTTTGTCTATTTTATTCTGACCAGACGATTGACACCTCCCACTTTAAATCTTGCCTCCAATCCTTCATATATTCTCCTGATAAAACATAATTTTGTATCAGAGAACGCAAATGTTTCCATTGCCCTTCTTATAAAATCCCAGTGTACTTTGTCAAATCCTTGATCTGCATCAAGACCCACTAATAACCATGGTATTTTCTTATTTTGCTTCCCTCTGGGTCATCGTTGCTCTGTTATGTTGTCAGATGTTTGCCTTTCCACAACAAAACCACAGTGATCCATACTGGGCCATTTTGAAAATGCCTTTCTCATTATTGTACCTAGCTTAGACGTAAACATTTATAATCATGGTTAAAATTGAAATGGGTCTATATCAGTGGTGGCTGGTGACTTCAAATCAAAGGGGGTTGCAAGAGACAGCTGAATGGGTGGGGTCAATGGGCAGGGGTGCAGCCAACTAGAAAGGGGAGGAGCTATGCTCAAAACCACAAAAACTGTAACTTTAATTAAATATGCTGCCCTGGGTGCCAAACCGACATTATGAGAGTCTAGTCAAGACAAAGTGAAGTGTAGAAGAAAAAAAATATTTGAGTGCATTGTCTGCATGACAGCTTACTTTATATCTAGATGGAAACAAAAAGGTTGTGAGGTATGAAAAAATAAATTACTTTTTAAATACATTAGTGGAATGCCAGTCAAAATCAAGTATAAAAAAACAAGCAGCACTCAAACTTAAACCACTTCTCATTGCACTGCAGTTCTAATTATAATTTATATTCAGCTTTATTAAAGTACCAAGTAACGTGATGAAAGTAGCAATCTCTGTAATACCCCCACTTGTAAAAATGTTTCTTATCCAAAAAAGACCTGCTGTCTGACAACAACTATCTACTTGTTTCATGGGGAAAACATGATCAAAGTAAAAATGAAAAGCAAACAAGAAACAAGCTCAAGATAAATTGTTTAAAGGATTACTGCACAGGTTATGGACCACACATGATAGATTGGTATTCTGTTTAGTTTACAGGTAAAGCCTGCATAGATGACTGCAAGTCTCTAACAAATGTAATGAGTTTCTTAAAATAATATAATCCTGTCCTTTATTACAAATACTGTCATATGCATTTCAATACCCAAGGCTTATACGTTATCTAGTTATGTAAGTATTCTCTGCATGGCAACAACAGAAAGGCTTTCAATGTTGGCATTTCTTTAACAGTATGCTTATTAAAACTTACTTGCAACTTGCAATCTCAGACAAGCTTACTTGATGGTCATTAAAGCATTGCTACTTAAACAAAGAGCAACAGGCACTTTTTGAATAATAATAAGCATAAATCAACAGTATAGAAATATGACAGAAACCAGACCATTCTGCAAAATCAAGGACAGATGAAAAGCCACTATAGTACTTGTGTCTACCTTGGATGGGGGGATACCCTGCACATTTACACTGTATAACTGCTCCTTGCCTTGCTTGGACACATCCAGAGTCACTACATGGGGGAGTGGGGTGCAACAAGTATGTCACAATTTGAAATATCTCTGGGTGACTGTGATGGCCCTGACACATTTGTCATACCTCTCAGCAAGACATCTGGACAAAGCCATACATAGAAGTGGGGCAAAGAACCCAAAATAAGGACAATTTTTAAATATTGCTCTTATAAACTTAGAAAGATGATAGAATAGTAGGTCTTGCATTAGTATGAATTTTCTGAAGGGTATGAAATCTGAAACTCAAACGCCTGTAATTATTTTCTAACTTCAGTCTTTAATGATTTGCTACTAATTTACCAAAAAACACATATTTATGAAAAATGAACCAAAAACGTGATGCAGAAATATAAAATAGCCACAATATACAGCTGGGAACCTGTCAAAGAAGGGACCTTTTTTTTTTTTTTTTTTTTTTTATTAGTACTGCTAACTTGAGCAGCTGACAGAAAAGAATCTACATGCATTTCTGAAATAAAAGTAATCTAAAACTGTGTTTGTTACAGTTATTTATTAATTATAAACTCTCCAAGTTTTCTTCGAAAATTGCCATTTTGCGGAGGGATTATTAGGGGAAGAGCAACATTTTGAGCCAAAATCGGGGACAGAGGTTTGGATATGCCTAATTCTATAAAGCAATTTATTTGCACGTACCTTTCAACCTGTTAATACAGGAAATCTGAACAAGGCCAAATATATTGGGGGAACATATAAACAGTACTAAAAACTGCTCTTGTATAAACTGAGACAGTTGATAGAATATAACAGGTCTTGCTTTAGCATGCATTTTTCTGAAGGTTATGAAGTCTGAAACTGTGTCTGTCCTTAATTAGGGGCTTAATTCCTAAATAGTTTGTCAGAAAACCACATATAAGGAACAAACCAAAAATAGGAGGCAAGAATCTATTAATTCTGTGGAAGTCTGGACAATTGAGAGGTATAGTTCAGTTGGGGCTGTCTTTGAGTTTGCCGACCTTCCCCCTCACAAAATCATGGTCGAATGGAGCCTCCCCCCTGCAGCCATTCCAATGAAACATTACTTGGCTATTTTTTACCATAAACACTAATGTGCATACTGCTTCACTTCTACAATGATTTAGACTTCATTTGAAAGTTTTATTTTGCATTTTACAGCACAAAAACACTAAGACATCTGCTAAACAAAGCAATGCAGTCTCACAGTGAAAACAGACTTAGCATTAAAACGTCTTTGCCCTTGAAACTCACATTCATTGAAACAGCATTGAAACCCACATTCAAAGAAAATACATTTTGCCAGTGGCAGATTAACTTTGGGCTGTTTTCAAATCATAGGCCCCTTGCACACGAAACATACACGTGCTCTTTGATGCACCTTCCTGATTGTATTAAATTATATTCCTTGTACAATACAGTACAGTTAGAGGGAGTTTTAAATTTATTGTTTTGAACATTTTTCCAGTAAACAGTGATTCAAAATGCATGCACCAATAATGACAGAACTGCCCAATTCAGAACATTTCCATCATAAGTCTACTCAAACTTCTACAGTACACCAGTATCAGTAAATATGCACAATCTCTGAAGAAGTAAAAGTCATCTAAATAATTCCACATTAAAGAAATATGTAACTAATGAAGAGGTTGTTGCTAGCAAACAACTTTATATTTCATTGTTTCATCTACAAATAAAGTGCCTGTTGCCCCTTGAGGAATAAATTACCTATGTTGGATTAAAAAAAACGATAAGCTAGTAATATTGCAATAGGGAGTGGATGGCAAACTGATGACGGGTTCATAGTTACTAGGTATCTTTGCCAAAAAGGAATGCAGCATCCACCCCCTTTACAACACAGTACAGTATCAGCAATGCATCTACCTACTGTGGGAGTAGAACCCACAGCCTTCTGCATCAAAATCAAGTACACTACCTGTTGTGCTATTAACAATGCAAGAATATTCGGCATAAGCAGAACTAAACCTTTGTTCCCCTGCAGTTCTCATCTTCTTGCAAAATCTACTTGACACTCAGCTGTATCTCTGAACTTTGTAGCACAAGAAATCTGGAAAAAGCCCAAAAAACAGGGACACATTTTAAACATTGCTTGTATAATGTTTGAAAGTTGCTAGAATAAAATGCTGTGTTACCACCATACATTTCACTGCCAAGTATTAGACTCAGGACCCTGTGCAAAACAGTCAGAGCAACATACCACTATGCCAAATATTCTGCTTTATGAAAGAAAGGAAGACTGCAACTTAAATGGCTACCATTTAGTGAATTCAGTTCTCACCATAGCTGTCAACCTCTTAGCACAAAACACCTGAACAAAGCCAATAATGGGGGAATACAGCCCCCAAAAATATTCAGTGAGTTCAGTTCTCACTATAGCTCTCAACCCCTTTGTAAAAAATACATAGACAAAGCCAGTAATGGGGGAATACAGCCCCCAAACATATTCAGTGAATTCAGTTCTCACCATAGCTCTCTCAACCTTAGCACAAAAAAACTGGACTAAGCCAATAATGGGGGAATACAGTCCCAAATATAGGGACAAATTTCAAATACCCATGTTATAAACTTAGAAAATTGCTAGAATAAAAGGTTGTGTTTCCATGTACTTTCTGTAGAATATGAAGTCTGAAATTCAAATGCCCTGTTATTTTTATTTAACATTTTAACCAGGAAAGTCTGACTTGGAACAAAAGCCAATGCACCCCAGCCAAGAATCAAACCAGAGCACCTGTCACTGTCAGGCAACAATGCTACCAGTGCACCATTGCACTACTAACTGTGTATGGTAACAAAAATACAGAAACCACAGATTTTGAGGAACAGAACAAAACAAATATGAGGCAAAAATCTGCAGATTCTGTACAAATGGTGGTGGGTAGGGAATTCAGGCCCTTGCCACCTGCAGCCAAGGTACAGGGTTCAAGCCTGAAGTATCTCTACCCACCACCATGTGTTTTCTCTAGCCCCATTATACATCAACTGGGGCATTACACACACACGCTTGTAATATACTTTAACATGTTCTGTACCTATCTTGGGCCTGTCTACCCGGTATCACTCTATAATTTTCATGCAGTCTTTACTAAGTCAAGTAGGATATAAAAACCCTTCTTTTTCTTCTTCTTGGCAGAGGTCCAGCAGCATTTTGATTTAAAGCCTGTTGCATATAGAGTTTAATGATGGAAAAAAACAGCCCATAACATTTTTTTTTCTAATTGTAATCCTAGGTTACTGAATAGCTTCTGCTGTTTACCTTTGTTTTGTGGCTCTGTTTAATCCATAACAAACAGAGCCACTGTCATATGCACTGTGCACCTGGATCCATACACGGCAGCTGCACTTGGTGTAGCCATTCATAAAATCCAGCCCAGTGATTACATTTGTAATATTTTATAACTAAGTTTTATCTCTGCAACCACTCAAGTTATACTGTCAGCGTCATTTTGTTCATCCAGTTGAGAGCTTTCATATGGGGCTAAGCTGTTCTCTCTGTGCTATCTGGTTGCTAAGATATTTAGAAAACACAAAATTTACAACAATATAAATAAATAAATATTACATGAACAAAAATTAATATATCTTTACCTCCACTAAACACAGGTCAGATAATATAGCCAATGTGTAACCTTTGAGATAAACTATTGTATGTAACTTGGCTTTGGAATTATTAATGTAAATATGAACAAGCAATATTTGACATCTAGAAGTGTCAACAGGATGTAACTGCAGAATAACCATGAGACATCACTTGGCTGTAATGAGTTAATCAAATATTCTCCTTTCCTTCTGTCAGACAACTTGTCTTACCCATTATTTCAAATGAATATTCTTTCTGCTCCTAGCAACCATACTTCCTTGATCAAACTGTTCAACACACACTTTCACAATTTGATTCAAATTTGTTTCTAGCTAAACAATTACAGTATATCCCTAGAAGGGAAACGGAACTCTGATTTTGTGCCAAATGACAGTTACATTTTTCTTTAGAAATATTACCCCGTTTTTTTATAAACCATCCCTCTCTGTACTCATATTAATAATCCACTCATTACAATAATTCATTAAATTCTTTTGTCTTCATCTAATTTGCCATGGGATGATAATTTCATTTTGTCTAACCTAAAGATTCCATCTTTGTCACGTAGTAAAGCTTGATCAAATACTACCATAGGAATTCTAGAAGCAGCCCCACCCATAAACTGGAAAGGAATTCTTCAGTTTTAGTTCCTTCAACATTTTATCTATAATATCCCAGAGATTCATATTTGTTTCCACAGTATCCTTTCCATTTTTATCAAACAAAACATCCATATGTTGCAAATACCTTTTTTCACATAATAATGGGTTAAGTGATTTATCAACACAGTTATATTTTTGCTGCCTAAATTCTTTCTGCGACCTTACAAAGTTCAAAGAATCTTTTCACTAATAACTTTGCTCCTATTTTCTCAACAAGTTTTAATACTTTATGAAATTTCTCCACACTGTCTCTTTCATTATAACATACTCACTTCTCTCTTACTCAAGTACATACTCTTAGTCTCTCTTTATTTTCATTTTCAAAAGCAATCTACCATTTCACTCTTTTACATACCATGTATAACATACATATAAATAGATATAAATAATTACACACACCATTGCTTGTAATAACATACTTACATGGGTTCAGGGCCTTCCTTCCTGCATATATCCACTTGCTAAGCTCCTGCGATCCCGTGGTGATGTCCTTCCTTCCTGCAAGAGCAGGCCAACCTGTGGATGTTGCAGTCCGATCCCTTTCCAGTATCTGCAGTTGTAACTAACTGCATAGACTTCTGGGATGTTCTTGACTGCTGTGCTTCTAATCCGGACTGCGCATGCTTTGGACTGGTTCAACAGCAGTCTGGATGTCGGAAATGCAGCGAGTGTGCATGCGCGAAGGTCCACTTGTTTATTTTTTTCTTCTTTCTTCTACAACTGGGGTCTTTCTTCTTTCTTTTATAGCTGTGGGGGGGGGGTCTGCAGTTCTTCAGTCCAATAGCAGGGGCCGGCCCTGTTCTATATGAAGATGCGTCTGATGGGTCGGTCTGTACCCTCTTTGGGTAACGAAGCTACCAAAGCTTTTTTTCCCAAGATGTTGGTACTTTCCTTCCGTATAAAATGTTATTAAACAAAATGTTTCATATTTTTACCACTTTCTTCTGTCCTGTCTTCCAGATCATTGTTTTTATCTCATCTCCTCCTGACTGAACTGTTAGTTGTTGAGTCTAATCTTTCTGTAACCTTGGCATAATTAAGTGTTCCATCAGTGTTTACATTATTTCTCTTTCTTGGTTTCCACATTCTTCTGCTTTGTACATATTTTCATAAAACTTCTGAAATATTTCTAAACCATTATAGAATCTATGGTTTATTTTTCTTGTCATAGATTTCCTCCCAAGTTTGGCAACAACACTTTTTTTTTTTTTTTTTACTTTCTATTACCTAAAGGTTTCTGTGTTCTGGAGTTATCAAAAAGTAGTTGCATAATCGCAATCTTTCTAAACTCATGTATATTATACAAATACTCCTTTATACTCTCTTTAGCACTCTGTAGTTGATCCTGTTCTTGTGTGTAATTGCCTTTATTCTGCAGTACTTTAACCTTTCAGTTTCTCTAAGTAATTACTATTACTTAACCACATCTTTCTCTTTTATTTCTACCCTAGTTTTCATCTCCATTTTCATTTTATTCCACTGACTAGCTGTCCTTTCTGAAGAAGTTTCTAGCTTCTCTATTAAGTCTCAAATAATTTCCACTACCCATTCCTTGAATTCCTTTCTTTTTAACAGGTAGATGGGAAAGTGTCATTGTCTCATTTGTATTTCATTACCCTGCATTTTTACTTCAGTTTTTATTGGAGCGTGATCTAAAATAATTATTGGATGTGTATCAAACATTTCAGTCAAATGCACATGCTCCTAAGCAGAGCTAGCCTTAGCTGAAATGGTACCCTAGGTGAAGTAGTGCTGCAGCACCCCTTAAGTCCCACCCACACCATACTCATGAAACACACCTATTTGAGCCACACTCACAGGTAGGTCACTCTCCAACAAAGCCACTCCGGTCATTTATTTAAATTATTTAAATGCATAGGAAGAAAAGATACCTTATAATGTAGTTAAACTGCAAGTGAAGGTTATTTTATTTTTATTTAACATTTGTTTATTGGGGAAGTCCGTCTTGGAACAAAGCCAATTTTCAGATTCTGCACAGAAGGCACTTCAGCTGAGAATTGAACTGAAGAACCTTTTGCTGTAAGGTGACAACGCTACTGCTGCACCACTGTGCCATCCAAATTATATTGCTCTTATGTACTTAGAAAGATGCTAGAATAACATGGTTTCTATTAGCATGCGTTTTCTAAAGGATATAAAGGCTGAAACTCAAATGTCTGTCATTATTTAAGGAATTAAATCCCCAGTGATTTCACAGAATACTTAAGATTTTAGGAAGAACGGACCAACCATATGAGCCAAAAATCTGGATACTCTGCAAAAATCTGGACAGTTGAGAGGTATGCTTTCTACTCTTATCTTTCAAGATAGCTGGATAAGCCTAAAATAAAAAGGGGACAAAGGCTCAAAATAGAAACATATTTTATGGAATATTGGGGTTTGTGTTGGCATGCATTTTCTGAAGCAGAGATGTGCCTGTGAGAATGAGACTGAGTGAGTGAGATGACTACTGAGAGCAGCAGGAGCAGTAAATAGGTTTGCATACCTCTAGACCTTTCAGCTGAAGAAATCTGGATAAAGCTTAAAATAAAGGGTGGGGGGGGGGCAAAGCCTCAAAAATAGAAATGGACTTTAATTATTGCAACCTTGCTTTAAAGTATTTCTGTTAGCATGGATTTTCTGAAGAAAATAAGTCTAACTCAAATGCATGTCATTATTTAGTAACTTCAATCTCCTATGACTGCCAACAAACCAGGTGATTCAGAAGTTAGGGACCAAAAAATAAATACCCGGATATTTTTTAAAGTTTTATATTTTGGATGCAAAATGGTTCCACCAACACCAGTAGCACAGACTACAGCAAGTTTGAAACATTAGGCTGAGGAACTATTTTACATCAAAATATATAGTAATAAAAGTAAAATAAATAGTAAGTTAAACAGCTATTTTATACACAGCTCATTCTCTAAGTGCAGTAATGCCCTCCAGGGTATGTGTTATTGTGGAAATAATGCCCTTCCAGGCATGTTCAGACCACCCCTCGACGGGGGTTATTTCCACAGTAACACACATACCCTGTTGGGCATTATTGCTTGCTTAGTGTCACTCAGTGTTGTCTGTATTAGATTCAGAAATAAATTACAAGTAAATCTAAATATTCTTAATGTAAATTTATACTTTTAAAATTCTAGAGTGACACTGACAAATGAAAACTGGATCAAAAAATTAGAAAAATACAAAATATAAAAACAAAAAAATCTAAAAATATAATAAAATAAAAAATAAATACAATAAGCAGTGTGTAAACTGTGAAATGTCCTATATAAACCATATATAGTATGTCCCATATGTAGCAGAGAGAGACAACATTGCAAAAGATACTGTAATATTACCTGCGTAATACATTAGCATGAATATGCACTTCATTTAAAACTACTGTTGTGGAACTTGAGACTTGTGGGAGAAATAATTCATTTTCAGTAGAGAATATAACTTATGCTTGAGGATTCAAAACAATGAGGCTGTATCAAGGGCCCCAGAAAGGATCTATTATAAAAGAGGATAGATTATCTGAAGAAATGCACAAAATCTGAAATTAAAGATCTGAATTAATTAGCAAAACTCCAGAAGGTGGAATAACTGGGAAAGACTGAATATAAACTGTAACCCTTAGGAACATGAGGTATTTAATTGTAAGAGAAAAAAAAACCACCCAAAAAGCAAACATTATAGTTATGTGCACTCAGATAGCCTGCCTCTAATATTCTTAATCATTACACAATTCCTAGCTGCCCTGCAACACATCTTAGAGATATGTACATAACAGAAGTCGATATGTCAACTGTCTGGGAGGAAGCACATATTGCCCTCCAAGAGGAGTATAGCTCTAACAAAACAACCACAGGCCAGTTGTTAAATTAAATTTATTAATTACAGCACTGTAACATACTATTTGTTTACTGGGTAAGTGGACTGGCCTAATGACCCTTTTCAGCCACAACCCAAGCTCAAACAGCAGTAAATACATAATCTTTCAATCAACAAAATATTTACAAAATAAGTAAATAGCAAAATTTATAACATAGTAAGATGAAATGCAGATAGAGTAAAACTAATGGATCCAGAGTGCCCAGAAAAAAGATGTATACAAAATGCAAAGTAAGATGAGCATAAAATACAGTGCAACCATACACATAATAAAGTCCTATACACACGTGAGACATTTGTGTATAAAATGCCATGTTAAGAGGCTGAGAAAAGTTATTAGATGTACTTTAGCATTCGTGATATTGGACAAGTTATCTAACCACTGTCATGGTAGCAGCTGCAGGCAGATTCAGTAAAGAGATCTTCCTTAAGTGAATCTTTGAAGCTTTTAATGGTTTCTAAATTTTTGATGTCTGTAGGCAGTTGGTTCCAGGTAGCAGGTATAAAATGAAAGGAACTGCTGAAAATACTCAAAACCACAAAACGCCAGCAAACACAGATGTAGTCCACACCACAGTGCAATCCGATACTCGAGACCAGGTTCACCAAACACGTATTTATTCACCACAGGACAATGACCATAACATTAACGCCTTTGTTGAAACAAACACATTGCGTTTTCGTTCAAAATAGACTTCATCAGAAAAGACCAGTGCATCCAAACATGTCCTATTATATATACTCATCAATTAATCCTTAATTACATTCATTAAAAACCAATTAATTTAAAGCAGTAGTACATACTACTAAACACTAAACCCCATTGACTCATTCATATTAAATTATTCCCTAGCAACAGTTAGATTCACAAAGTGTATACAATTCATTTAAATAATATCAGAAATGTGCGTTTGTTTTAATAAATATATATATATGATAAAAATGTGATTAAAAACTGTGATTAAAAACTGTAATTAAATATAATTATGAACAGTCCAATGTATTCATTTCATGTTAAAATACATAGATCCTAAGCCATTTTATTACCAATTTAAGAATTCAAACTAAATAAAAATATCACCATATCACGTATTAATGTAAATATAGAACATTTGAATGTCATTTTATATTTAAAATATTTCATTTGCCTATAAATAAATAGTTAAAACCTAGATTAAACAATGACAAAACTGTCTTGAGCAAAAATATTCTTAGTATAAGTTTCCTAATACATATGCATCCTTAAACTATATACGGGGGCCCTCTGGTGGCTGAAGAGGATATATGCTCTTACTATAACTTGGCTGCTCTTAATTTCAACAATGGTAGTATAGTAATATTATCATTTAACCCCGGGAATTTATCAGCATTTAATGCTACTTGCCACCATAGTTCTCTGTATTCTATTCTGGTTTCCCAGGGCCCCCCTCGGACATCTTTTTGTATATGTTCTATTACTAGAAACTTGAATTTGTATTCTTTACAAACTTCACTATGCTTATATAAAGCGTTGCTCTCTTTTTTGACAGAGATTTCATAAAAATGTTCGTATACACGTTTTCTCAAGGCCCTTTCAGTTTTCCCAATATAGAAGGCATCACATTTTTCGCAAAATGCAAGATATACTATTCCTTGTGTGTCACAGTTATAATATTCAGGACTAGTGATCATTTTATTTCTACTAGGTATATAATGTCCTTCTCCATTAAATATATGACAACATTGAGCACAATGCCCGCACTTGTAGGTGCCCTTCTTACTGTTATTTTTAGTGCTCATTTTGTTCTTGCTTTCCAAAATGTTCCCCATATTTCTAGAATTCTTATAGATTATAGTTTTGGGGATATTAATTATGCTATCTATATCGGAAAGTGCTACGAACCTCTCCCATTCTCTAAAAAATATTTTGCTTATTTCCCTATTAATACCATTATATTCTAAAACTAATGATAGTGTATGCTCTTCAGTCCTTTTATTATTGATATTCAAAGGTTCTATGGGGGGATTGATTGTTCTATCACTCTGTCCTTTATATATGGGACGGAATCTATCTTTCCTTCCTTCACTTACTTCCATTTTTATTTGTTCCACAAAATCTTTGGGATAGCCCCTTTCCCAAAACATCCTTTCCAAAAAATCACACTCCTTTAAATAATCTTCATCTAGACTGGTCATCCGGCTACCCCTGATGAACTGTCCCTTCACAATACTTTTTTTACAGTGTTTAGGATGTCCGCTAGTGTAATGTAGAAAGGAGTTACAATAGGTGGGTTTCCTATATACTTTGGATTGATAACATCCTTCCCTTTTGTAGAACTCGACATCCAGATATATCAAACTACTGTCGGACACAGTGTGTGTAAAGCTCAGAAAACTGGTTGTAGAGTTCAAATATTCTAAGAATTCCATTAATTGCCCTCTACCAGCAGTCCAAAGAATGACTATATCATCTAAAAACCTTCTGTACAAAATCCAACAATCCTTGTAAGGGGAATTAAGAATGTGTTTCTCCTCCCACGATGCCAAAATTAGATTAGCATAAGTGGGGGCACATGCTGCCCCCATAGCCACTCCTTGGATCTGCTGGAAGAACTCCCCTTTAAAATAAATAAAGTTGTTACTTAGGACCATATCCATAAGCCAAATACATGCTAGTTTGTCATTCCTATTCAAGCCTTCATATGTAAATATTATGTCTTCCAAAATATTTTTCCCTTCCTCATGTGGTATCGAGGAAAATAAATCCACAATATCGATAGTTATGAACAACATGTTTTCGTGCCATGCACATTCATTTAAATCATTTAATAACTCCCAAGAGTCTTTCAAAATACTTGTTCTATTAGTCCATATTGGTTTCAACTTTGAATCCACATATTTAGCCAGAGTCTGGGTTTTAGACCCCTCAGCTGATACTATAGGCCTTAAAGGGGGGTCGGAAGGGTTTTTATGGATTTTTGGGATCCCAAAAATAACTGGGATCCTCGGTTTATCAACTTTCAAAAACCCATAACTGCTGGGACTAATTAACCCTTCCTGTAACATATCGTATAAAGCCGTATCTATTCTGTGATAGGCTATATTGATCTCATTTCTAGAGACTGTACTATACCTGTCCTCATTCCATAATTGGATATACATTTTACTATCATACAAGATATAGTCCATAAATACAATCCCCCCTCCCTTGTCTGGCTTCATTACTCTTATTTCTTTATTATTCTTTATTTCATACAAAAGATCTCTTTCCTTCTTGGTCAAGTTGTTACAATACTTATTACTAAAACATGTCGTTCTGACTTCCTTCTCTATCACCTTCTCTAAATTCTTGATTTGGGGATGCAATGGTGGATTGTATATACTTTTTCTCTTCAATCCATCCTTTTCCATTCCATTTCCTGTTCTATTATGAATGGCTTTGGGCCACATTATGTTAAAATTCACTTTCCTTAAAAATAACTTTATATCTAGAAGACTTTTGGACATGTCTCCGTTGCTATTTGGAATAAATTTTAAGCCCTTAGAAAAAAGTGTGAAGTGTTCTTTTTCTACATGTAGGCTACTAAAATTGTAAATACTAAAATTGTTCCATGTTAGGCAGTGATCATTGGTACGAATATCTGAATTACTAACTGGGAGATCTGGGTGAGGGATTAGTAGTACTTCCCCCTCCCCCTTCTGCCTCCCCTCCACTGAAAATTTCCATTATACGGACCATGTTTATTAATTAAACGTTCGGATCTACGTAAGGGAGGAAAGGCTTCATCATATTCCTCATTTCCTTCTCCCAGATGCTCTTCTACCCTACCTTGATCCATGTTTTCTACTTCCTCATCATTACCATCACCGATCCCAACATGTAAATTTCCATAGATTCTATGTGACCCCTGAGGTTTAGGATAACTGTTGTCCGTATTGTAATCATGTAGATCTCTCCCTAACTTTTTAATCTTTCTTTGTATAAGGTCATTACATCTCTGTTCAACATTTTTCCTGATATTTAAATACTTGGTTTTCTCCTCATGCACATTAAACAATAGATCTTTATGAATGCATTGGTCCAAAATTTCAATATCATTCTGTATACCATCCATAATTCTCTCATTTTCTTTAATAATCAATTTTAACATATCCAGACCACATTTGTTAAAAACAGCAACCAGTTCTTTATAATAGGTAGAACCATACATAACATTGTTGGGAAACTTAAATACCCTTAAGCCTTTTGGCACTATTCCTTTTCCAATACATTCCTGTAAATATTCATTTTCTATAACTAGTGCCCTATATTTGTACATTAAATTGTTTAGATTATTCAACTTTTGCTTGTAGGTCCCATTCATGAGACCAACCGCATTCGAGTTGTTCACTAAAAAGTCAATATTAGGCTTGGAGCGTAACCATTCCAAATTATTCATGGTTACATTGAATGCTCCCATAAAATTCACAGTACCTGGGTTGTCCACAGCATCACTGCTGCTGTCGTTACGTTCCGCTCTCTCCTGCACATGGAGGTTACCATCCACCAATATTCGGGGTGTAGCACTGGGATGAAAAGAGTTATCTCTTCCAGGGTCGCCGATCCTGTTCCCTCGATCCATGAGCTCGCCCTGTTCCCTTCCCCTTCCTGGATGGCCTCCACCAGAAAATCGTCGATTATTGGAACGCTGAGTATTATAGTTATCCAAAAAGGCTTGACTTAGTGGAGTTAAAATATTGATGAGCTCCGTCAGTTGCCCAACTAGTTTGCGCATACCTCCTACGTCATCAGAGCCACGCGACTCCACTGTGGATGAACCGTCCATCTCGCTCCTTAAAACACCAAGAATAAAATGAAAGGAACTGCTGAAAATACTCAAAACCACAAAACGCCAGCAAACACAGATGTAGTCCACACCACAGTGCAATCCGATACTCGAGACCAGGTTCACCAAACACGTATTTATTCACCACAGGACAATGACCATAACATTAACGCCTTTGTTGAAACAAACACATTGCGTTTTCGTTCAAAATAGACTTCATCAGAAAAGACCAGTGCATCCAAACATGTCCTATTATATATACTCATCAATTAATCCTTAATTACATTCATTAAAAACCAATTAATTTAAAGCAGTAGTACATACTACTAAACACTAAACCCCATTGACTCATTCATATTAAATTATTCCCTAGCAACAGTTAGATTCACAAAGTGTATACAATCCATTTAAATAATATCAGAAATGTGCGTTTGTTTTAATAAATATATATATATGATAAGTATATGATACTTTAAGGCCTATAGTATCAGCTGAGGGGTCTAAAACCCAGACTCTGGCTAAATATGTGGATTCAAAGTTGAAACCAATATGGACTAATAGAACAAGTATTTTGAAAGACTCTTGGGAGTTATTAAATGATTTAAATGAATGTGCATGGCACGAAAACATGTTGTTCATAACTATCGATATTGTGGATTTATTTTCCTCGATACCACATGAGGAAGGGAAAAATATTTTGGAAGACATAATATTTACATATGAAGGCTTGAATAGGAATGACAAACTAGCATGTATTTGGCTTATGGATATGGTCCTAAGTAACAACTTTATTTATTTTAAAGGGGAGTTCTTCCAGCAGATCCGAGGAGTGGCTATGGGGGCAGCATGTGCCCCCACTTATGCTAATCTAATTTTGGCATCGTGGGAGGAGAAACACATTCTTAATTCCCCTTACAAGGATTGTTGGATTTTGTACAGAAGGTTTTTAGATGATATAGTCATTCTCTGGACTGCTGGTAGAGGGCAATTAGTGGAATTCTTAGAATATTTGAACTCTACAACTAATTTTTTGAGCTTTACACACACTGTGTCCGACAATAGTCTGATATATCTGGATGTCGAGTTTTACAAAAGGGAAGGATGTTATCAATCTAAAGTATATAGGAAACCCACCTATTGTAACTCCTTTCTACATTATACTAGCGGACATCCTAAACACTGTAAAAAAAGTATTGTGAAGGGACAGTTCGTCAGGGGTAGCCGGATGACCAGTCTGGAAGAAGATTATTTAAAGGAGTGTGATTTTTTGGAAAGGATGTTTTGGGAAAGGGGCTATCCCAAAGACTTTGTGGAACAAATAAAAATAGAAGTAAGTGAAGGAAGGAAAGATAGATTCCGTCCCATATATAAAGGACAGAGTGATAGAACAATCAATCCCCCCATAGAACCTTTGAATATCAATAATAAAAGGACTGAAGAGCATACACTATCATTAGTTTTAGAATATAATGGTATTAATAGGGAAATAAGCAAAATATTTTTTAGAGAATGGGAGAGGTTCGTAGCACTTTCCGATATAGATAGCATAATTAATATCCCCAAAACTATAATCTATAAGAATTCTAGAAATATGGGGAACATTTTGGAAAGCAAGAACAAAATGAGCACTAAAAATAATAGTAAGAAGGGCACCTACAAGTGCGGGCATTGTGCTCAATGTTGTCATATATTTAATGGAGAAGGACATTATATACCTAGTAGAAATAAAATGATCACTAGTCCTGAATATTATAACTGTGACACACAAGGAATAGTATATCTTGCATTTTGCGAAAAATGTGATGCCTTCTATATTGGGAAAACTGAAAGGGCCTTGAGAAAACGTGTATACGAACATTTTATGAAATCTCTGTCAAAAAGAGAGCAACGCTTTATATAAGCATAGTGAAGTTTGTAAAGAATACAAATTCAAGTTTCTAGTAATAGAACATATACAAAAAGATGTCCGAGGGGGGCCCTGGGAAACCAGAATAGAATACAGAGAACTATGGTGGCAAGTAGCATTAAATGCTGATAAATTCCCGGGGTTAAATGATAATATTACTATACTACCATTGTTGAAATTAAGAGCAGCCAAGTTATAGTAAGAGCATATATCCTCTTCAGCCACCAGAGGGCCCCCGTATATAGTTTAAGGATGCATATGTATTAGGAAACTTATACTAAGAATATTTTTGCTCAAGACAGTTTTGTCATTGTTTAATCTAGGTTTTAACTATTTATTTATAGGCAAATGAAATATTTTAAATATAAAATGACATTCAAATGTTCTATATTTACATTAATACGTGATATGGTGATATTTTTATTTAGTTTGAATTCTTAAATTGGTAATAAAATGGCTTAGGATCTATGTATTTTAACATGAAATGAATACATTGGACTGTTCATAATTATATTTAATTACAGTTTTTAATCACAGTTTTTAATCACATTTTTATCATATATATATATTTATTAAAACAAACGCACATTTCTGATATTATTTAAATGAATTGTATACACTTTGTGAATCTAACTGTTGCTAGGGAATAATTTAATATGAATGAGTCAATGGGGTTTAGTGTTTAGTAGTATGTACTACTGCTTTAAATTAATTGGTTTTTAATGAATGTAATTAAGGATTAATTGATGAGTATATATAATAGGACATGTTTGGATGCACTGGTCTTTTCTGATGAAGTCTATTTTGAACGAAAACGCAATGTGTTTGTTTCAACAAAGGCGTTAATGTTATGGTCATTGTCCTGTGGTGAATAAATACGTGTTTGGTGAACCTGGTCTCGAGTATCGGATTGCACTGTGGTGTGGACTACATCTGTGTTTGCTGGCGTTTTGTGGTTTCCAGGTAGCAGGTCCCAGTCTACTGAATGATCTCTCACCTGCAACAGTTTTAAATGGAAGAAGCACTACAGTGACACTGTTGTCTTATTTACTTTTGAGTACATAAGGGTTTTCCTGTAAAGGTGCTTTCACTCTTACACATATAAGTTAAAACACATGTCCATCAACAGCTCTTAATGCATTCTAAATTAATTCATCCTTCTTCCCCCTTCCAAAACATAGCTTCCATAAAGGGCATGCAGTATGTACAACTTGACTATCCCTAGCAACTCAAGAACTGTCTCAACCTTGTTTCTCGACTCCACCAAAGCTTTCAACACAATAAATCACAATGGCCTCAAACAGGCTGAAAGAAAGTATAGTTGTGTAAAATCTTACCATAACTGTAGATGTCATACTTTTCTATATGCTGCTATATCCACAACATGAGGGAGTCTAATTTTCCTTTAATAAACATGCTTTATCTGTTGTTCCTTCACACATATTTTACTATAAAAGTAATTTCCTCAGAAAATAGAAGTGGAAGTGCCTTGTTTCAAAGAGTTGCTTAAGTTATTATAAACAGTTTAATTTACTTTGGGGTAGGCAGGCCAGCCTTACATCTCAGTGAAAGTAGAACAGCAGCTTTTCTCCTCCGTGTGTACAGCAGTTTAAACCTTGGGGATACAATACTATGCAAAAGAAAGGGGCACTTTTTTTTAGGGAGGTACAAAATATGTATTTATAGGAACAATATTTGAGCACTGGAGAAACAAACTTGGAGAAAAATAGTTGTCAATCAGGGGTCTATATTAGATGATCAAAATTTTAAAAGTTCGAACACCATATGATCAAACTTTTAAAATTTCAAAAATCTTATAAAAAAATAAAGCACATAAAAAAACTTAACTGAACATTTTAAGCAGGGGGCAAGCCCTCTTGCACATCCCCCCATTCTTTAAATATACCAAGTCTGAGATCACACTACAGTGCAGAAAAGGGAAATCTTCCCATTCTTCAGTGCACGGAGATCTCCATTGAAACGTTCGAACTTTTAAAAGTTCGATCATATGGTGTCGACCATATGGTGTTTGAACTTTTAAAAGTTCGATCACATAATATAGACCCCTCAATAAGCACAGTATAATGTTTATGTTGCTTTTTAACAAGGTAAGTATGCTAAACAGTCCATATGAATCAGGGACAAATCTTAACAGAATAAGGGACAAATCCAGAAAAAAATGTAAGCACTCAAACCCCTCCCAAGCTCTCACCTAAGATGAAAGAACACTAAGATCCCCCAGATCTATCAACCACATGAACTGCTAATCAAAGATAGGTCACCTGTACCAAATTTTGAGTTTTATTTCTCTACTCTACTCCTCCAAACCTTGCAGAGCATTTGTTGTAATGCATGAGTACTTGAATTAGTGTATTTAACAGGAAATGGTTATTTCTTTCTGCCTATCTAATATCTTTCTTCTTCTTCGTCCATTTTTCTGTTTAGCTGCTTTACTGATTTAATGTTGTTGCTATGTAAAAATGTACTTTGCTCTTTTTCATTCTGTATGCTTCTATAATGACTGCATAACCCGATGAAAGTCCTGTGGTTCAGATCCTGCCTGAACACTGTAACCTTTTTACCTAGTTGGTTTACACAGGTGAGAGGGCAGCTGTGAGTGTAGTTATTTCTTTTTGGGCATTAATAAATTCAATAAATATCTTAACTGTACAAAGACTTTACACTTCACCAGGAAATATTTTTTTTTCCTTTCCATGGATAACGTTTTTTCTTTCTGTGGATTACTAATGATTAATTTGACCCTCCCCACCCCCCCTAAATTTTATCATCACATGGTGTGAAGAAAGGATACTTATGTATTTAGCACGTAACTCAAAAGGAAGTATACTGGTGTGCTAAGAAGTCATTCCCTGATATATATTTGTTTGGATGAGAACTCATTCTGCTGCATGAAAATCTTAATATGTTTTAACTACTTGTGTACGAGTATCATTTATTTACTAACCCACAACTGTTGGTCAAATTTTCATTTTTGTCTCGACTACTGTTGGACATAGTGAACGCATAAATGTTAACGGCACTGCTAGCTTAAATTGTGTGTGACTATAGAATGTATTTACTTTCTACATTGGCATGCGCATGTATGTTCTTCATTAAAGGCAACATGCAGCTGTAAAAGTGGGAGGGCGCTCACTTTCTCTCATCCTATGGTTCCAGCACCTTTGAAAGGGTGCCAAGAACAGCCCATGGACTGAGAAAAAATGTAATTAAAATTAATAAATAAATGAAAATTGCCCCCTTTACCAGGCTGGCATGTATGGCACCCTACATGATCACCTAGTTTGCCTAGGCCTAAGGCCGGTCGTGCTCCTAAGAAATATAAAGTCTATCCAGTCTAGCTCAGTTATTGTACCTTGGATAATAATGTATAAATTCAGAGTTTCTACTACTAAATTTGTCTTCCATATGAAATATTTTTATACATTTCTTGAGAAATGTCCCCTCTGTTATATTCATAGGTTCATAGGTTCATACTAGGCTATCTGCCCAAGGGCATTTATAAGCCTAGCCCATAGTGATGTGGCTTTCGCCACCCCTTTAGTTTGAATAAAACTATGCCTATTATTTTGCTGTGCCTCTGTCAAGCAGTGACACTGAAGTAATCCCTGGGGTATATCTGCGATCTCCCATCCATTGGTCAAGATTCCTCTTGAACAAGGCCAGAGAGGTGCTCTGCCTCACATGTACCGGGATTTTGTTCCACAGCATAGGGAGTCTCTGGGTGATGAATCTGTCCCTCCAGCACGTTCTGTTAATAACCGTGTCAAGGTTTAAGTCTCCTGCCCTTGTGGTTCTGAGGGATCTAGATTTTTTGAGGTGAAGCATATTCATCAAATCTGGGTTTGACATGGCCTTATATGTCAGGCACAGGTCACCTCTGAGCAAGCGGTATGAGACTGAATAGAGCTGGAGTTCTTTCAGTCGGGCAGCATAAGACATATTTTGAGACCCTTTATCCTTTTGGTGAGGAACTTTTGGGGCCTTTCCAGCTGCTGCAGGTGTCGGGTCAGATACATTCGAATGGGGCATTATACTCAATCATAGGTCTAATGAGTGATGAGTACAGGGGGACGATGACCTCCCTTGATCTAGATGTGAATCCCTTCATGATCAGGTGGGCAATGTAGAAGGTTTTCCTAACTACTTTAGCAACATGAGTGTCAAACGAAAGGCTACTGTCAACCTGGGTCCCCAGATCCCTGATGGCTTCTTCTGTGCTCAGTGGATTGCCACCTATATGGTAGCTAGGGGTAACCTTGTTTTTCCCGAAGGGTATGACTATGCATTTCTTGGCGTTTAACTTTAGGCCATGGCTCTGGCACCAGTTATCCATTTCTGTGAGACCCTTCTGAAGGATATCTGTGTCAGATGTGTTTTCGACTATGGCGCCCAGTTTGCAGTCATCTGCAAACTTTGCCAGCCATAACCCTCCTGTGTTTGCTTGTACTTCAGAAAAGTAGATGCCGAACAAGAGTGGACCCAGGACTGAGCCCTGTGGGACACCACTTGTGACAGGCTTTGAGTCTGACATGGCTCCAGCAACTCTGACCCTGTGGGTTCTGCCACTTAGCCAGTTTGCAACCCATCTTGTGATGTATGGGTTTACATTCAAGCTGATGAGTTTTTCGATGATACCTGAGTGGGGTATTGTGTCGAAGGCCTTTGCCAAGTCGAGGTAGGCTGTATGGACTGCCTTTCCCTCATCAATGGCCTTGGTGACTATCTCGAAAAAGTCAACCAAGTTTAAAAGGCATGATCTGCCTTTGACAAAGCCAAAACTGGGTTGGATCCAAAGTCTGCAAGTTCCCTATGTCTTTATTTATGAGTTCGATTATGATCCTCTCCATGATCCTTTCCCTTCTAAATCCCCCTGATACGTCATCATTATTGGAAATCGAGTTTTAGTCGTCTTCTATAAGTAATATTCCCTGCTGAAAGCTGAAAATGTTTCCCAAAATTTTCTTAAGCTTCATAATAGTAGTTTTTGGTGGAGAGTAAATACAAGTCATTGTAATGCCGCTCTTTTTCTAATAGCTTCTTACTGCCACAGATCTACCATTATTGTCTTTGTTTCCCCTCTTATATCATTATTAGAGTCCCTCTAGCCATCAGTGTTACTATTCCTGGTTTCCTTTGCCCATAATAATTCTGCTGAAAATCCACCCAGAAATCCTTTGTCAAATTCACATGTTCATTTATTTCCAAAATGCATTTCCTATTGCATTGCTATTTGTACTCTGTATTTCTTAATATAGTTCAATATGGTTTCCTTTTTGTGTGTACCTATAAGGCTATTTACATTCCAAGATAGTATGGATAGAGTAGCCATTTTGTTAAAAAGCTATTGTTCCCATCTAGAATACTTGACATTTTTGAATGTATATATCCAATTTCTGTTTTACATGCACACACTGTTTAGCAGACTTAATCTTTTATAAAGTTGTTTCTTTTTATCTCCATTTAAATCTGTGACACACTTTTCAAAATTCTTGCCTTAATGAAAACCTTTAAAAAACAAAAAACAAAATACATTTTATGAACATCTCCATCCCTTGTTAACTTAGAACAGACTCACATAACTATGTACATTTTCAACAAATGAAGTTTAACCTTCCAGATAGGAAAAACGGTCTCAAATTGACAGCTGCATCGACACGTATTACCTACTCTAAAATGGATTAATCATGCTAAATTGTATGTTATACCCTGTGCTTCCACTTATTCTTATTGTTGTCTCTTTTTTCTTAGCTGTATTCCCTTCCCAGATGAGTAAAACAGTATGTATAGTCTCAGAAAACAGTAACTCTTAGCTCTAATAATAAGTGCACCAGCTAAGTTGCATACTTTTCTATTAAATATATTGAAGTATTAAGGCTGCTGCGGAAAATGCTCTCTCTTACTACTAAAAATTTCAGAATTTATTTGTAATTGAACTGATTGCCATTTTACCTTTCATTTTTTGCATTTCCTTTAGCAAAGAATATTCAGAAGTCTCAAAATTGTCTACATAGACAGACAGCACAATTCCATGTGAAAGTTGTCAGCAATGAGAAAAGCAATTAACACTGCTAATGCATAAAGGAATCTTTGTAAATTTAACTCAGAACACAATGTACAAAATTTTCCTAGCTAACTGCCCTCAGCTGCAGACTTTGTCTCCCACAGAGAACATTTGCTAATAGAAAAAATAACTAATATCTTTGCAAATGCAAGATGCTTAGCATTTTTTTTTTTTTTTTTTGCTTTTCATCATTTTGTCTTATTTTTCAAACCTATTTGCTTATAAAAAGCTCAGGGCATTAATCTAGTCATTCCACACTTGCACAAACAAGGGATGTGATCTTAATTCTATATAAAATATAACTGATATACTTTTACCCCCTACACTTAGCATAAACTTTCTTCTGTCCAACCTTATCTTTTTATAGTGTAAAACCTATATTTCTTATAACTAAGAAAGTGCTTGTTTACTTTAATATTTTTAATGTGTACAGCAATCATTGAAGAGACACCTGTACATTTAAAATACCCCTGACTGTACTGCTTACAAAACTGTTTTACAATACAGCATTCAGCTTGTATATAAAATGTTTCTTACAAATACTGCAAAAACACTTCACCACGCAAACCAGTATAACCACAAAGCAGGAAACCAAGGTCAAATTCCACACAAAGAGTATCTATTGAGCGCTTTCATTTCTAGAATAGAAAGTTCATCAGTGGAGTGTTTTTATCGTTTTCTGGTATGGAGATGACTAAGGACACAGATTCACCAACCTTCACTTCTCTTGCTCAGGCAATACATGCATTGAATACAGTGGTGACTTTAGCCAGTCATGTGGAAAGTATAACCCAACAAGCTTGTCATACAACCTTGCTGGTTAATTCAAGTTGTCTGGGCCCGAATGGGGCAGGAATTATCAACTCTACAGATATTAGTGAATGTTTGAACTTTACCAGCATTACACCAGCACAGAGAGAACAGCATGCATGGTCCAGCCAATCAGGAGGGCTGGATTTATATATGACGTCAAATGCAGGAACTGTTAGTGGTGGAGTTCCCTATAATGGCCGTAACACTTTATCACAATGGCTAGAGTGTGAAAAGGGGGTGGCAGCTTGAATCTAGGTGGATTCCAGCTTAAAACTTCGGCTCTTTAAATGAACAACTACTCAAACTGGAAAAACCTGACTGTGTTCTGATCAAGATTCTAGAGATGAAAGTGCTCAATAAATACTGTTTGGGTGGATTTTGCCCTTGGTTTCCTGCTTTGTAGATATACTGGTTTGTGTGGTGAAGTGTTTTTATTGTTTTCTGATAACAAGACATTCTAACAAAAAATCAGGTGGAAGTGTTATGACAAGGATTAAAGATTGTTATGAGACCTGTGATTATTACATGTTCAGTGATAACACCAATGCTATAAACTGTGTAATTGTGACAGTAAAGACAACCCTGGAACATATAACAATTGTTGGGAGTGTATAGACCACCAAAGTAAAGTGCAGATGACCTAGAGGAATTCAGACATTTCTTGCAAGAAACACAGGAGGGAAAAATAATATTAGCTGGGGACTTAAATTTACCAGGAACAGACTGGAATAATATTGATTCAACAATGTTAGTAAGGAAATTATTCACAATATATATTCAGGAACAACAATTTCTTCAGATTGTAAAAAAAAAAAAAATAACTGCCACGGGACAGAACATACTAGACATTGTTTGTGTTCCTAAAGAAGTTACTGTTACTTCAAGTCAAGTTTTACCAACATTGATGTGCTGTGAACATGGGGTGATAAAGGTTAATTTGTTGCTAGACAATTCTGCCAAACTGAAATCTGAACTGAGGCACAGAATCTTAACAGATGGTATGGAATCAAAATGGTAACTATGTAAAACTAACTGGAGTGAGGTGTTAAGTGAAAAAAACTGCATATGGAATGTGGAAAGTTTTGAAAGAGAAACTTGAGTGCAAAAAAAAAAAAAAAAAGTGTTTACATCAGGATCTAGGCATACAACATCAGGGGGATATATTTCCATAAGGACAAGCTATCTGATTAAGGTGAGAGACAAAAAATATAAGAAATGAAAGAGAGGTCAAACTGCAACTTTTAAAACTGAAATAAACTGGGCAAACAGATTAAGCATAGTGTGAGACAAGATCAAGAAAATTTTGAAGAAAATGTATAACAAGATGTGGAGGAAGTAAAGACACAAATTGATAAACTGTGTGTGGATTCTAAAATTTATTCTCAGACACAACAGATTATATGATATATTTACAAAATTTTATGCAAAACAGTTTGGCTCCACAAAAGGGGTGATACATTGCCCTAGTGACATCCAGAAAGTGCCAGATACTGGAATCAAATTGGATTATATTGAAAAAGAACTGCACAAACTGGATCCAGACAAAGCACTGGGAGGAGATGGAATTAGTACCAATGACCTGAGAACACTTGTGGTACCATTATATCTATTATTCACCAAGTGATATAAATATGGGGAGTTTTCTCAAGATTGGAGACATGAAATTATTAAACCTGTCTTTAAGGGAAAGGGGAGTAGGACAAACCCAGTCATATAGACCCTTAAGTCTTCTTTCATGTTGTGGAAAATAATGGATAAAGTAATATTGGATAAGTTATTGTCGGAACTGGATAGGGTGGGACTTGAAACCATATATCAGCATGCATATGTTAAAAATAGATCTATTACCACCTGTAACATGTTCTGTAACAATATAACAGCTATGAATGAAAAATGATGCTGTGATATAATTTATATAGATTTAACTTCAGCATTTGACAGGGTCATAAACTGATCAATAAATTAGTACAACTAGGTATAGATGTACTCTTGATAAGATGGATAGCTGCATGGCTTACAAATAGGACATGGCAGGTATCATACAGCAACTGGACAAGTGAAATCCTTGGTTACAGTGAGGCTGTCCCACAGGGCTCTGTCCTAGGCCCTTACTTGTTTAGATTGCATCTTTCAAACCTGACTTTCATCTGCAGTGTTCTACAGTCTATAAATTGAAATTGGGTAAACTGATTGCGTGTGTTACAGATAAGGCACGTCTGCTAAATAACTTGACTAAATTGACCATTTGGACACAGGAGATAAATATGCTGATAAATACATCAAAAACTAAGCATATGAGATTTGGGAGAAATAAGTTGAAAGGTGAATATTTAATACAGCATGCAGTGATTGAAACTGTAGACTCATTTAAGGACCTGGGTTGTATGGGTAGATTCAGCTCTAAGTTTTTCTAATCGTATCATCCAACTGGTTAATGAGAGTTATTGAACTATTGGTTGTGCAAAAAGATTTATAAAGTCTAGGAAATCAAAAAGGATGGTCATTGTTAGTTACATAGACCCAAACTTGAGTATGGAATAACAATGTGGCAAACCTATAAGAAAACAAGCATGAGTAAACCGGAAAGGGTACAAAAGAAATATACCAAGAGCATCCATGGATGTGAGAATTTAAGTTATTATGAAAGACTAAAATATCTAAACTTTTACAGTGTATCATATAGATATGTAAGAGGCGATCTTATTCAGGTATGTAGGACATTTAGAGACCGCTACCTCTGGGAATGTTTGGGGTCATCCAAAAGTACTAGAAAATCATCAGACAACCCATGTAGAAGATTCTATAGGAATGAGAAGTGTACTAATTGGTTCTCTGACAGAATAGCTGGTTGTCTGGAACAGACTACCAAATTACATTAAATCAAGTACTAGTTTAAATATTTTTAAGAACAGCCTGACACTTATAGGGACAAGTCTTTTGGTATGTTGGCAAGCTAGAAGGGCATTAATGCCCGTGCTTGAAATATTTGTATGTATGTATTTATTATTGGCTCACTTTTTTGATAAACTTTATTATTTTCTTCTTAGCCTGTTCCTTATTCAAAAATGTCTTTGATCTTCCTGGAAATTCCCTGGTTGCTGGTATGGATTTGCTTCTCTTCTGCATGGTGTATAGTCAATAATTTTCCAGAAATACTCTACTGTCTTCAATTTTTAATACTTTTCCTTTTTTCCACAGTTTTGTCAGGATAATCTGTCTGCTGGTATGATTGCATCTTTACTAATATAGGTCTTCATTTTCTCATGGCCAGATTTGGAGCATGTCCTGTTTCAGTGAAGGTTTTTCATCTTCCTGAGGAATACCTATCCAGTTGTGATTTCATAAAATTAATACAGTCTGAAAAGTTATTTTAAAATGATTGAATGCCATTGACAGTCTTGTCTTAACTTACTGAAGCTGTCAACTGCAGCTCTGTGTTGGTGCCTAGTAGATAAAGTGCCTTGTAAAATAAAGGTCTGGACTGTTGCACATAAACTTTGCAGATTATTAACCTTCTCAGCAGTATATTGCACAGAAACTAATAAAGTAACTGTCTGTATAACAGACGAAACGTACAACAATATATATAGTTTGCAGGGTTTACTATTTTCAGGTTTCTTTTCAGTACATGAATGATCTCCAGTGTGCAGATCTAAGCAGATCTCCCAAAAAATCAAATTACATCTCACTTGTATACATTCTTATGAAACAGTCTTTTGGGAACTCTCAAAGTCATTACTTTGGTATTTAAGGAGTCTTTTCTATTCTGTGTCTTTTGATACCACCGCACTTGATGTCATGCAGTCTGTTAATAAGTTCCTTTGTGTTCTTGTTTCAGGGTGAATTATGTGACAGCTCAGTTTGCCTCCAACTTTGTTCCTTTTTCACACCTGCATCCTTATCTGTATTTTTCTCAAGCTATACCAGCATGCTACATTTATGCATGAATGCAGCTTTATTTATTTAATTTTTTCTTGTTTCTCAGCTAAAAACAGTTTAACCGTTTAATATAAGTATGCTAGCAAACAGAAATATATGCGTCTGACTATATTATTTCTATATATATTATAGCAACATACATGTATATGCTTCTAACTAGCAAACAGAAATGCATGCATTTATATTTTTTTAAATATAAATATCTGTTTTATTTAAAAATGGGAAACAAAACATTTAGTTTTCTTTTGATACAACAAGTTAAAACACAGTTTTATATGGTCAGCACATTGATACCAGCCACTACTATTAGGTTTGGATGAACTATTTAACAACTTTTTTTCTTTGAAGACCATTCTGTAAACATGTTTTACCAGTTATGAGCTGTATTTTGCAATTTCTGAATTTGACTTTATACAGTGATGCTGTATGCAGTGATTTTGCACTGACAATACTTGTGAATTTTATTGCAAAGGCATTGCAGTCTGTTTTTTTTTTAAAGAAACATACGTCATAAATGTTGAGCTTTGACTTGTTACTGTAAATACAAATGAATTGAGGAGCAATTTCTGTGAACAGTTTAAAACTTGAATGCAGAATTGTCCATTTACAGAGATAAACATGATTTATACACTGAAGAATGCTGTTTACATATTAAACCATTTACTGTACAACATATGCTTGCATGTACAGAATGTTTTTGTATTTGTACATACATGGCTATAATGTACACTCAATCCAGTTTACAAACTTAGTATTAAACTGAAGCCTGCTAATTAAATATTACTTGAAAATTAAAATGTATTTTTGTCTCATTACCGCACGTGTTGATGGTACTCTAATCACTTAATGACAAAAAAGCATGGTTGTCTTTTAATAATTACTGAATTAGTAGCAGAGACCAATATGTTCCTTGTAACTTTATTTTAGTCTCTCTTGCAGTACTGTTTACACAGTCAGTGTAAAATTAAAAGCATACCCTTTTTTCCCTGTATTATACAGCATTTCATTTACTTTATGTTGCGAGAATTGAATGTATGCCTGCTCTTTGGCTGTTACCTACATTGTGACACTTTGGTCTTACACATTTGCTTTATTAGGTTACAAACAACCTGTGGATCATTGTCTGATATGATCATTTTTGGCCATCCCCAGTAACAGCATATATTTTTGTAAAGCTTCTGCTGTTGCCTATGCCGTCATAGTTTTAGTAGGAATTGCCTTTACCCATTTTGGAAAGACATTTACTGCTACTTGGCAAGGGACCTGCATACTTTATTTGAACTGCATACCATAGCCTATTTGCTGTTTGTACTTGGAGTAACTGAGATTTTTATTCTTTTAGCATTTACCTGCAAATAAATTATTAATGACATGTATGCACAATTGTGATGTCTTATTATAATGGCCAAATAGGGTTTCATGTAGATCTCTTGCTTTTTGCTTAGTGCTGCAAATTAATACTTAACAGTTATGTTTTAGTAGTAGCAATAATATTTTAGAAAAACGTAAGCTATTTGGCCTGGCCTGGCAACCAGTCTTGTTTTTCTGGACCTTAAAATTTCAGTACCAGTAACATTTTATTTTTATAACATTTCTTTTAACTACCCATTCCAGCCTGGGAAGATTTGAGCTCACATTCTCTTTTTGCACATTCCAGACTCGAACCCTTTTAGAACTTTTTTTTACCTTTAGTCATTTGTTAATACACTTGCAACTTGATATTTGAATGCAGTTGTAAGACACTTAGAACTATAATAAGTATTTGTAATTTGCCTAAGTATGCATAATATTGCTTTTGAATACTGTTTTTGCTGGAGTTTCTGCTGTTTTTGGTGCTGTTATACAGTTACAAAAAATTGTAAGAAACAAAATCGATATTGGCTTAGCTAACACATGCTTAAAACAGATATGTTTACATTATTTACATCTGCTTTTTGCTGTTGTGCATTTTAAACAGATGCACTTTAGTTGAAAAGAAAATACATGCATGTCAGTCTTGTGACCTCATGTCTTTATTGTGTATAACTAGATCCTGCTGTATACATGTAACCATTTTCTATATGTAGAATAGTTTGTTGTAAATTTTTTTATTAGCATAGCTTACTGCTGTTGCTTTAACTCCTTACTAACAAGATTATTTTGCCTTGTGATTCTGCACGGGCTGTTTGATATTTCTCAGTATTCTGTTCTGCTGACTCTAAAGCTCCTAAGCAGTTCTGAAGAAGTATTTACATGTGTTGTCTAAACTTTTTGAACTCTCTCTGTCTCTTAAGTCTATTAAATCTGTCAGTTCACCATGAACCTCATTTCTGTTCTTGTCTGCATTGTACTGTGCAGTGGTTTTATGCCACTTTTGTCTAACGATGTACAGAAGATTCTATCAATAACTGACTTGATTGATGTAAATCTGAAATTAATATTTCACATGTGGTGACAGGACATAATGCAAGTGTATGACCCTTATCTGGTTGTTTACCATTAATATTAGTACTTTTATGACATTGTACACAGAAAGCAGTTTCACATGACTTGCACAATAAACATTTACTGTCATACCAATCATATTTCTGTTTGATACCACTCAAATGTAATCCATTTACATATTTCCTGACTGTCAACTTGCCCTAATAAGGTTTTACATTTGCTAATATGCTTTTTACACAACTTCTGTAGTCTGTCTAAAATGAACACATTGATAGTTATACTGTGTTTACTACCTTTACTATCCTTAATGGCATTCGTGCTGTTATGTAACCACAAATTTTTTTTACCACGTCCACAAATGCAGTTGGCCATGCTGCTTACTGTAGATGGCTTGAAAACTTGTGTATTTACTTGAAAAGCTGGTGAAATCAATTTGGAAGTGTCAAATTTGAACTTGAAGTCTTCACCACCCTGGAGAATTTATGGCACTCCTTACTTCCTGCCCTGCAGCCCTTTCTCTAGATCCAGACGTCTGAGGAAAATGTAATGCTGCAAATTGTGGAATTTGAAGTGCTTCTATTCTGGACTCAATCACGTACATAAATGTTAGTTACTGGGCTTTCATTGAAGTGAACGTTATGCAAAGCACAGGCACTACTCCCCCTGTGTCAGGATACAGGCCAGGCTCACCATTGAAAAGTTATTTTAAAAATGATAGATTGAATGTCACTGACAGTCTTGTCTTATTTTACTGAAGCTGTGGACTACATCTCTGTGTTGGTGCCTAGTAGAAAAAGTGCCTTGTAAAATAAAACTCTGGATAATACACAAACTTTGCAGATTAATAACCTTCTCAGCAGTATATTGCGCAGCAACTAATAAAATGACTGTCTGTATAACACGACGAAACGTACAATATCTATAGTTTGCAGGGTTTACTGTTTTCAAGTTTCTTTTCAGTACAACATGAATGATCTGCCGTGTGCATATCTAAGCAGATCTCCCAAAAAATCAGATTACATCTCACTTGTATACATTCTTATGAAAACAGTCTTTTTGGAACTCTCAAAGTCATTACTTTGGTATTTAGGGAGTCTTTTCTGTTCTGTGTGAAAACTCTCTTAATACCCCCGCACTTAGTCATGCAGTCTGTTAATAAGCTCCTTTATGTTCTTGTTTCAAGGTAAATTATGTAACAGTTCAGCTTGCCTCCAACTTTGTTCCTTTTTCGCACCTACATCCTTATATGTATTTTTCTCAAGCTGTACCAGCATGTTACATTTATGCATAAATATTGCTACACTTATTTAATTTTTTTATTGATTTTCAGCTAAAAACAGTTTAACACTTTAATATTTGCATGCTAGCAAAAATACATGCATCTAACTCTATTATTCCTACATATTTTATAGCAACAGACGTGTATATGAATCTGACTAGCAAACAAAAATAAATACATTTATATATTTTTAAATATGTCTGTCTGTTACTTTCAGTTTATTTTGTACAGCAGAAAATATCAGGTTTTCTATACACAGTCTGTCTGCTATTTTTGAAGCACCTCTTCTTGAGAAGCCTCTTACTCAGACTTTTTTTCATTTCAAATTATGATCTTTACAGTTTAATATGCTTATCTGAATAGCTAGTTAAAGATTATTTTATTTTTTCCAGACTTCTGTCATTTGAGGTGATGTATTCCTTCAGTTTATCATTTATTTTAAAAACCTCTGATTGCATTTGATTCATTTTTTCCTCTAAATTGCTGGAAGACATTTCTTGTACCAGAACTGAAGCTTGAAGTGATATTTTGCTGAACAGCTGCAGGATTTTTCCCATGCAGTGTTTTCTCTCTGCCTTTTTGCATGATTGTCTTTCAAATTCTTTAAACTTCTTCTTTGCTGATATCTAGGCAATGTATTTTCTAGACAGTAACTGAATTTTACCCAGAATGACAATTTCTGTAGCTCATTTTTCTCATTGTGTTTCACATTGGGAGAACTGAAATTTGATCAGACTGTAGCCATCTTAAGTCCTAAATGGATTGAATCTTGATCCCCAAATAAAACTGAAAAAAAAAAACTATTAACATTTATTTTCTATTTTTTCCCAAGAAATAAATCTATATATGTGTTTATGTATATATAAATATAAATATATATATATATATATATATATATATATATTGTGTGTGTGTGTGTGTGTGTGTGTATATATATATATATATATATATATACACACACACACACATAGATATATGCACATGCACATGCTCCCCAATATGCAACTTGTGTGTGTGTATATTTTTTTCCTTCTTTTTAAAGAATAAATAGAAAGTTTCTGCCAACTTTCTTCATTTCAGACCATCTCTCCATTGTTCAGATGTTTTCTTGCTTTCATCAATTGTGATTTGTAATCTGTCTCATTTTCTAGTAAAATATATTCCATTTTTCATCTTTACTTCACCAAACCTTTTTACTTTTGACCTATTCAACCTTAATCCTGCTTTACTTTAATCCCCTTTCTGCAGTTGTCAGTTTTCCTTATATATGCTGTATTTGTTACAATAGCTAAATCTCTGTATGAAAGAGACACGTGTGTTTAGATATTTCTCCATATTCCATCCTGCTTATCTCATTTCACTAGTACATATTTATATTGCATTCATTACTAGCAAAATATTTACACACCCTTTTTTCACATCTTTTTCAATTTTTATTTTCTTTACTCATTCACCATTTACCATAACCTTTGCCTAAGACATCTTATAACACCTATTAAAATGTATTTCTCCCAACCCTCATAATCCTCTAAAATAACCCAGATTGCTTCATGATTTGCTGAGTCAAATACTTTTGCTGCATCACAAGTAACCAACTTTACATCTTTATTCTCCCTTAAAAGTGAATGTTACTTTTATTAGTTACTGATGTTTCTTTCTCTTGCTTTCCCGTTAATCCATACACTCCTTCCCTGTCAGTTCTTCAGAAACAGCCTCTATTATTTTTTACATTGTTGTCTTATTTTATAACCTGTATTCCCCAGTGTTATTGGGCTCCAATTTTTAATGTATTTATTATCTTTCTTCCATTCAAATATAATTGCCCAGCATGTTTCTTTTCATCTTCCTTGCCTTACTTTAACCATTCTTTGTTTCTAAAAATGTTTATTTTTCCCTTTATACTCATTTCCTTGTAATATCCATAACTTAACCCATGCAAGCCTGGTACTGATTTTTCATTCCCCTCTTTTATAACCTCTTTCACCCTTTCATTTTATTTTTCTCTTCTAATGTACATTTTGTTCTAAAATTTTATTTACTTTCCACATTCTTCCCTTCAAGTTCTTCCTTTGTGTTGTTTCTTCATATTTTTCTGCCATCTCCATAATTTCTTCTTCTTTACATTTTGCACTCTATTTTCCTCTACCATTCCATCCTGCTTGAGTTGGTGGTAGCTCAGGTGGCTGTGAAAGATTCCATGGCATATATTGAAAATAATAGAGATCCTTTAATTAACATAATAAAAAGCAAATATTATTGTTTATTTACTTATTTACAAAATACACATATTTACAGGTACATGTCTAGACATTCTTGTATACAGTTATCCTCTTTATTATTCTTCTGAACTTGATCCCCCATTCTTACTTCCACAGTCGTAATCTAATTTTTGTAGTGTATCGGTTAAAATGAATTTCCCATTAAACAAAATTTAATTCAGTCTTCCGTGCTATATAACATATATTTTATAAAATAAATTCATATCTACCCTTGTCACATATTTTTTGTTTTTATAATATCCATACATAATCATCTTCATATCATACATATATTGGTTATGTCAGTATTCTCAAAAAAATTCTCCACACATTTTCAGAATTGAACAGTATTTTACATTAACAAACATAGTATTTTGTCTTTTCTTTCCCACAAAATAAACACACACTTCTTTTTGTATGACATATCCAACACTTCTTTTCTTATTTTAATGGATGTTTTCCCATGTTTTTTTCATCGCATTATTGTACCAATTTAGTCTGTCCTTCTGTGCAACAAGTTTTATTTTCAGTGTTAATATTTTTCTTAAGTTTAGTTTCTTCATTTATATAATGTTTATTTCAGTTTTATTCTTATCTCCCAATTTTTTGTACTTGTATTTAAATTTTCACCATTAACTTCTCATTCTCTCCTTTATCCATTGTAATACTCTATAGAACTTTAAAGAATGATAATAAACAACTGGATTTAATAACCCAATCCCCCTTCATCTTCAGTTGTATACAGCACACCTATTTTCTTCTGGTTTAATCTTGAACCCCATATAAAAGAAAATACTAATTGCACAGTTTTCTTTCATTTTTTCTGGGATCATGTAAACATTTCACGTATATGCTATTTTGCTATTAGAGGTAACACTCTGTTAGTGTAGGTTTATACACTTTGTGAGCACATTGGACATTTATCAGCCTTAGGTCTTTTGGCTGGTTTTTGTTGACGATTTTTTGTTTATTCATGGCAGTTAATCCTGCACTTCTTAAAATGATGGAAGACTTATAATGTTTTAGATTGGGACATTTATGTGTGTATGTTTAACACTACATATATAGTAGCGTTTATAGACTCTCTAAATGTGGCTTATAAGGATTTTAAAAAGTATGTTTTTAAAGGTTCTTTATGAACATTTTGAATGTTTTAAATGCATTTAAAAATGGAGGTTTTTAATTGTAGGTGGGTCCTCAATTATGAGGTCATTAACAAGGTTAACAAGTATTTAAGCAAGTTTTTCCTTGTATGTATTGTTTTGTCTGAAGAAGGTAGGATATTAAGCCTGCCGAAAGTTCTTGTGAAATAAAAGTGCTTACAATATATTTATTACAGCGACCATCTTCATTTATTGGATTCACTGAAATTACAACTGCAGACTGCTTCCTTTGGGGTTTTCGTTTTCATTAGTTTGTTTGGCAGTTTGAGTTCGTCGTTTCACATGGCCAACGTAGGAAGCAGCCTAACGCAGGATCCACTGTTCTCCCAAGATGACGTGGGAGAAGCCAACAATGGAAATGTTAAGGAAGGGGCCGACGAGGCGAAGGCTGACGGCAATTTAACTACTTTAATCCAGTTGCTGCTGGGTAGAATGGACACACTAACCCAGCGTATTGATCGGCTAGATGATGTGGCTGGAAGGAACAGTGTACATCAAGGTTGTATAAGGGATACGGAGGTACGGCATAGCACCAGCAATACAGCAGCAGGAACTATGACCCAGAATAAAGCAGCGCGGCATGCAGGAGGTGTTGGAGGCGTCAATACGACTGATGTGAGTGCAGAGATGAATAACCGGAGTATTACCCTTAATACTGAACCTAGTATACCACCAGGACAAGGGGGTATGTTCATGAGCAATATTGGATCCACACAAGGTACTGTACAAGAGAACAGTTTACACGATTCATTACCGTCTGTGGACTGTTACCTTAACAAGAAAAACTTTTTTGGTGTTAATAACAACAGAAATGAGCCGGAACTTGTTGTAGGAGCTACGTGCTCCGCACTTAATAACATTAATGTATTAATTAGCGATTTTGATACTAGGCTCTTTAAATGCAAGAAATTGCAATTGGAGATCGCCTACTTGGAAGAGTGCCTAGAGAGGAAGATTGTGCCTAAGGGGCTTAGGCAATGGCGCTTTCCGGTAGGTTTAATGGAAGGATCTCAGTTTCATATGCAATTACTTGATTTGTTTGATAGAGTTTTGAATTTATAAGAATGCTTATTGAGCATTACGAGCAGCAAGTGGAAGGGTTTAGAGTGGAACTAGCGGGTTTAGAACAGAAAATAAAAGAACATCAGGATTTTTTGAGATATAAATACGATTATGCTCGTATTTTTACGAGCATAGAGGCTACTACCAACAAATTAAGTGAGAATAAGAGGAAGAAAATAAAGAGGGATGTGCAGCAATATACCACTAAAACAGCTTATCCTAAACCTCCACAGAATGGTAGAGTTAAAAACAAGAAAAATAATAAATTCAACGAGGTCCCCCCAAATATATACAGACAGGACAATCCTAGAGTGGGACAAGAAGTACAATGTCTGGATGAATTTTTGTTGGAGGACGATAAGTTTAATCATGGGCCTAGTTTTAGTGGGCCGGAACTAGATGATGGACATGGGGTAGTAGGGCAAATAGAGGAGATAGATGTTGTGTCTGGCCCACAGTTAGATGTCCCTAACTATGAGATGGATAATAAAAGGGATGAACACAACCAGGGTTTTTGGGAAGGTCGGAATCTACATCAAATGAACTTGAGGTCGAACAGGAATGTGACGTCGGGGACAAATTTAAGGAACAGACAGAACCAGGGGAGGCGATGACACCTCCGGATGAATACCCTATCATAGTGTATAGTACTGAAGGTGATTTTAAAATCTTCAATTATACTACATTAAATATTACTACTGAAATGGTTGATTTCTTTTCTAAGGGTCTGTCTTTTGTCCCGGACTCTCACATGGATTTAGTTAAAACAATCATCGACCTCAAATTATTTGTACGTAAGCTAAATTTAACCACTGTTTTAGGTAAAGGTTCATCATTAGCTAACCCCTTCAGAATAGCTAGCTTGTTTAACCCCCCATTGGTCAATAATTTAAGATCATTTGAAAAAGCATGTTAATTGGACCTAAGGCATTTAGCAGTTAATAGGACATGTAATGCCAAAAATAAACTTAATATTTCAGGGGAGCAGCGTGATTTTTTATTTTTAATCCAAGATTGTAAGATACGGGTGATGAAACCCGATAAAGGTAATGGACTCATTTTTATGAATCATAACGATTACATAAATGAACTTACCATACATTTGACTAAGGGCCCTTATGAGAATATTAGTCTGAATGAAGTAAATAAAGCCCATAATAAAATAAGAACTACAATTGAAGACTTATTTTTAGAGGAATTTATAGACCGTGACATACATTCTTATTTGAGTGTGTTGGCACCTAGAATGCCTTCCTTTTTTGGGGCACCAAAAATCCACAAGTCCATTAGTAAACCTCCGTTTAGACCAATTGTGGATAGTAGGGGGTCGATATTGGTCGCTTGTGCTAAGTATGTGGATACTATCCTTAAGCCACTTATTAAAACAGAAAAGCAGATTTGTAAGGACTCGTGGGATTTTTTGGGGAATATTAATGAAATACCTTTTGACCCACACTTCATTTTTTTGACTGTAGATATTAAAGATCTTTATACAGTCATACCCCAACAGTTGGGCTTGGAATGGTTGAGGACGTTCATGGAAAATAAAAAGGTGTCACAAAATATTATTTATATAACGGAAACATTATTAGAGTTGATTCTAAAATATAGTTGTTTCAACTTTAATGGGCTTATTTACAAGCAAACATCAGGGGTTGCTATGGGCTCCCCATGCGGGGGAGCGTTTGCCAACTGTGTTATTGCACAGTGGGAAAACACATTCCTATTCAACAACGAAGGGTTCAAACAGCATGTCGCCTTGTACACTAGATACCAGGACGACATGTTTTTTCTTTGGAAGGGCCCTTTAGATGGAATTGAGTCTTTTATTGAGGACATGAGGACATTTACAGATTTCTTGGATTTTACGTTTGAAGTTAACAGTAACGAAATTAATTATTTAGACATATTGCTCAGTAAAGATTACAATGAATCTAGATTTATTAGTAAGATCTATCGTAAACCCACTTATTCTAATGGGTTTTTACATTTTAGTAGTTGTCACCCTTACCATCAAAAAAGAGCAGTCGTAAAAGGACAGATGGTAAGGGCAGCGCGTATGATCACTAGGGACATGGATTTTACAAATGAATGCGATAAACTGAGCAATATGTTTGTGAATAGAGGTTATCCTTGGGTACTCCTTACTGAGATTAAGAAAGAGGTGGAGATGAAAAGGCTTTCTGGACATTTCAAACCTATCCTAAATCCACAGAGTTCAGATACTTTGATAGGTCAGGATAATATGGGAGTTATGGGACTGAATAGTGAAAAGATTAATTCCAGTATAAAATTTTTATGCACTTTTTCGATTGACCATCGCTTGATAAGGGACATTTTACAGAAGAATTGGTCTATTATTAGGGAGGATAGGCAATTGATTGATACATTGGGACCAGTACCAAGTTTTACATTTAGAAAGGGGTTTAGTCTAAAATCCCTTCTGGAAAGAACCAAAAGAGTAGGTCTTAATAAACATAAAGGTATGACCCAATGTGGGACATGCCATCAGTGCAAAAATATACAGGAAGGAACACAACTTATAATGAACAAAAAGAGATACAAAGTCATGGGTAGTTTCAACTGTGGGGCTAGAGCAGTGGTTTACGTGGCCCTATGTAATAAATGTTCGGCTTTCTATATAGGAAAGACCGAAAGGGTGTTGCGAAAACGCATATATGAACATCTTTATGCAATATCAAAGATGGATTTAAAGAACGCACTGGCTCGCCATGTGACGGAATACCCTGACCACGTTTTTCATTTTTCTGTTCTTAAGCAAGTTGCAATAGATTTAAATAGTGGCCCTTGGCAGATCAATTTGGAAAAAGAAGAGCTATTCTGGCAAATTAGAACAGGAGCATATATATATCCTGGAATAAATGAAGCTATTTCGTTGTCCTGTATACTACAATTTCTGGCCTTGAGAAGATAATTAGTATCTCTGCTTTGATCATTGTTATTGGTCCCTTCTTAATACACATCATATAGAATGTACTCTTGCATGTATTTATATATACATATATATATATGTGTATATAGGTTTTGTGTGTGTGTTGGGGGGGGTGTATGTACGTGTGTGTATGTGTCTGTATATATATATATATATATATATATATATATATATATATATGTATGTGTGTGTGTATATATATATATATATGTTCGCGTATATGTATATGCATATATAGATTCATGTATTATTCTGTTTTTAGTTATGGGACTCATGACCATTAGTGGTATAGTGTAGGTATAGTATATTTTATCAGTTCTAGTGTTTCAGATGCACATTCCATCCTGCTCTTTTAGAAGTATGGAGGTAACACTCTGTTAGTGTAGGTTTATACACTTTGTGAGCACATTGGACATTTATCAGCCTTAGGTCTTTTGGCTGGTTTTTGTTGACGATTTTTTGTTTATTCATGGCAGTTAATCCTGCACTTCTTAAAATGATGGAAGACTTATAATGTTTTAGATTGGGACATTTATGTGTGTATGTTTAACACTACATATATAGTAGCGTATATAGACTCTTTAAATGTGGCTTATAAGGATTTTAAAAAGTATGTTTTTAAAGGTTCTTTATGAACATTTTGAATGTTTTAAATGCATTTAAAAATGGAGGTTTTTAATTGTAGGTGGGTCCTCAATTATGAGGTCATTAACAAGGTTAACAAGTATTTAAGCAAGTTTTTCCTTGTATGTATTGTTTTGTCTGAAGAAGGTAGGATATTAAGCCTGCCGAAAGTTCTTGTGAAATAAAAGTGCTTACAATATATTTATTACAGCGACCATCTTCATTTATTGGATTCACTGAAATTACAACTGCAGACTGCTTCCTTTGGGGGTTTCGTTTTCATTAGTTTGTTTGGCAGTTTGAGTTCGTCTTTTCACTATTTTGCTATTAAACCAGAATTTACCAGATAAACTTTTTCTTGAATACTAATCTGTAAGCCCTCCACATGAGACATTTCCTTATTTTCTTTTGTCAAACCATCTCATTGTATCATAACTGCATGATTTTCCCCAATTTTTTCCCTAACAAAGACACTTCATTCATTGAAAAATATATCCTCCCCCTGTTTTCACAGATCATCCAAATCCTTACTTTTATCTTTATTAAAGGTCATTTCCACTTCCTTTCAACACCCATTCAGGCCAGCCAGCACATCCCTCATCCTTATTTTATTCTTAACCACAAATATGTCATCTGCATATGTCAGAACTACTGGAATCACCACTTCCTTTTGCATCACATATCTGTAATATTTTATTTTATAAGCTGCTTCACTCACTAATTCATTAATTACAAATGCAAGCAGTATCCCACTCATGGGACATCCTTGTCTTCTTATACCACAATTCATGCACGTTTCTTTACTCAGCCACCCATTCACTAATACTCTCACACTATTATTTTGATATGCTGACATACACACTTTCCTAATTCTATTACCTGTTCCTTTTCCATAACATCTCACAAAGCATAATGTCCTACTGTATCAAATGCCTTACAGATATTACCCATCATAAAATTCACATCTTCCCTTTTACTTATATTATCCACAATTACTTGACCCACCAATAAGAATTCATGCCATCCCTTCCCTTTTACACCATATATTCTTTCTTCCATAATGTCCATTGTCCTTCCTTCTAATCTCCTCTGTATTATTCTCATAAAAAATTGTAACCTGTATTATTTACTGTATAGGGTTCATATTTTATTTAATTCTTTTCATCTTTCTTCGTAATAAATGTTAATATCCCACTACATAACTGTACATAAACTCTTATTTCATTCATTCAAAATGTTTACAAAACACTTTGTTTGCTAATCCCATTATTTCTTGTACTTTTCATACCCAGTGTCATCTGTACCTAATACTGAATCAACACTTACTTTTGTAAATACTTCATCTATTTCACTAATAGTAATTTATTTTTAAAATTCTCCCTTAACTCACTCCAAATTTTTTTCTTTCCATACTGCCTTATTTTCTTTTGTTTTACTCTTAACCATATTTTCTACACGTACTACGGTACTCTTAATGTAGCTTATAGGAGAATTAAAGGTTTCATCCAAGACATGTTTATTGATATTTATTGATGGTTTCATTACTATTAATGAGTTGCAGTACCTCACGATAGATTTTCCCACTATCACATGTATTTTTGGTATTCCAAAAATACATAAGGATATGTACCAACCACCTGTGTGGCCTATTGTGGATGCCAGAGGCTCTATTACCTACCCCTTGGCAAAGTATTTGGACAAGGAATTAAGTAAACTTGTATGGGATGAGCCTAGTGTCTGTATAGATTCGTGGGACTTTCTAAGGAAAATTAATGACATCAGTTATAGTAAAGAATACCTGTTGGTCACTATTGATGTGGTTAACCTGTACAGTGTGATACCATATGACATTGGTTCACAGTGGTTTTGTAAATATCTCCATTCTAAAAATCTAGCACAGGATAGGGTTAATCTTTTTGAACAGATGCTGGATTTACTATTAAGGAACAACTTCATATTATTTGAAGGACAATATTTTCTTCAGAAAGAGGGAGTGGCAGTGGGCTTCGCTTGTGGGGACCTATATGCCAATATTGTCATGCTTGAGTGGGAAAAACAATATTTAAAGATATCTGAATATTTTCAATTTTGTAAGACATACATGCATTATTTGGATGATATGTTTATATTGTGGAAAGGACCTAGAGATGCATTGAATGCTTTCCTGGAATATATTAACACACAACTAGTTTTCTAAAATTTACGTATTCAATAAACGACACGAGTATAGCATACTTGGACGTCCTTTTAATGAAGGATGATGTTGCGAACAGGTTTCTAGCAAAGATTTTCCGTAAAAATACATACTTCAATAGTTTTTTTACATTTTAGCAGTTTTCACCCATTCAAACAAAAATGGGCAGTTGTAAAGGGGCAGTTTGTCCGTGCTGCCCATATGACAACTGTATTGGAGACATAATTGAGGAGTGTAATTTGCTGAAACAAATGTTTCTCGAGAGGTTACCCAAGTTCGTTAATAGACCAAATTGCTAATGAAGTGAACAGCAAGAGAAGGTCTGGGCATTTTGCCCCTATTTTAAACATGAAAAACACTAATGTAGTACAAACATTAGAAAATGTCTGTTTAACAACTACAGAATTCAACACTATTAATAATAATAACAGCGAAACTACAATATGTGTGTCAGCTACACCGAAGTCCTACGAGAATAGTTCAACATCTAATAGGGAAGCAAATTACATAAAGAATATTTTGACTAAAAACTGGGAGTTTATTAGGAATGATAGTTATGAGGGACATTTTAGAAGAGGCTCCCATTTGTGTATACAAGAAAGGACATTGTTTAAAAAACATGTTCGAGACACAGAAAGATGTGCAGTATAAAGGGTTTATGCAAAGATGTGGTAGGTGTAAATTTTGTAACAACATTATTGAAACAGACAAAGGTGTGGAGATTAATGGAACAAATATCTGGGTTAAAGGCAAATTTACATGCTCTACAGAGAGGGTCGTTTATTGTGTCATTTGAGTTTCCTGCCCATGTTTTTACGTGGGCAAGACTGAAAGAAAATTTAAAACCAGAATTAGTGAACATCTTAGACCCATACTAGATGGCTGGGAAGGTAATGCCTTAGCGAGACATATTACAGGGTTTCCACAACATGAATTTAAGTTCATTATATTGGAATGTGTGGTACCTAGAATTCATATGGGGGCATGTCCCTACCTATTAGAAAAATTGGAACTCGCATGGCAGTTGAGACTGAATTCCATGTACAGGCCAGGACTGAATGACAACCTGTCTATTAGTAGCCTTTTAAAATTAAAAGCCCTTATAAGACATTGAACTTGTAGTAATAGGGTATGTGAAGGTAATAGTGTAGTGGTTATTACACCTGCTTCGTACCTAGAAGTTTCTGGGTTCAATTCCTAGTGGAAGCTGTTAATTTACTTTTCATTATTTTTACTGTTTTACAATTTCATTTGTTTATCTTTTATTAGCATATTTACTGGGGTAATAGAATACTATATTTATATTAAATGGATTAGTTGTATTATATTTAATTTTTTTTTTAAATATCTATGATATATAATGTATTTTTGAACTTGAATACTGCTGCTACCTGATTTTGTTTTAGGGCATACTGTTGCTTTAAACTTTTTAAGTCTGTTTCAGGATATGATGTCATCCTTACAGGGTTTAAAACAAACTGGGCTGTTTTAAAATTTGTATCTGATGAAGTCTCTAATTTTGGAATATTGAGACGAAAGCGCTTCTATATTTTATTGTTTATTAAATAAAAAATGTGCTTGGTGGTTTTAAGAAGTGGTCTGCCTCCTCTACACTCATTTTTGTGGATTTATTTGTTGAATTGGTTTTGAATTCTTCCTTATAAATAATATGTCTACTTAAACAGTAATGTCTTATTTTTTTTTTATTTCTTTTGTACATTTCCTTTTGCGTATTCTAATACTCTTGTGTTCATCTGTAAATTATCCAGTACATTTCAGTGCATCTTTCCATTCTTCTCTTGTTCTTGCTTTCTTAGACATCCTACAGTTGAAAAAAATCCTTTTAAATTCAGTCCTCCGTTCAGACAAATTTGTCTTTCATGATTATATGATCCTCCATAACTTATATTTTTTAACATCTTTCTCTCTACGTTTCCCTTAAATTAGAATTAGTTTTGTGCAATAATAATTTTCACGTTAACCAACACACAATATTTGATTAAATGGATTCTTTCCTTGCCATTTGGATGTGCCTATCATGCTGTAATTCTATAAACGTATTCTCACCACCTCACATCTACAACCGTTAACCTTCCCAGCTTTACCAGTGTTACATCTAATCATTTTACTGGATTTTTTTTATATGCACAATATAGCCACTGCAGAACAACTTTCACTTCCTAAATTCCACTTTATACACATTACATTTCCACCCCACAATTTTTGTTCATATGTCAGGAATCTTAAAGCCTGTATAAGAATAATCTCTACATCACATTTAGCATACTATTTCAGTATTCCTATTCTTACAATGTTAATAATAATACTCTCATTTCCTGAATACTCCCTAAAATTATTACTTATCCTTCCTTTAAGTTTAAGGGAAAGATTTCAAATTTTCATATTCTTAATTTTTATTTTTCCGCAACTGAATATTTTTTCTGACTTTATGTACAAATATTCCTTGATCCTCAGAATCAGATTTTTCTACTCCTTACTTTTCTTTTTAGTCTTTAGTTATGCATTTTTAAATCTTCTTTTCCTCACTCTCTAGCACCTATCATAATTATTTTCTTAACATCTTTTAAACTCCCTTCATCTGACTTATCACTTTTATTTTCAACATCCCAGTACATTTACCTTCATCATCCTGAAATATAACATTTTTATCCAAGTCATTTTTATGACTTCATCCGCTTTTTGTTAATACCCTTTTCCCCATACTGTTTTACTACTTTCAGACATTACAGTGCTTTATAATATTATAATGCTTATTCTATTTACAGTCAAATTAAAAATGCCCTTCACTTTTACATAATTTATATTGCTTTTTACACCTATTCATCATATGAACTTTCTCGCATTGATTACAGCTTATTTTTGCACACTCAAATGTCAGATTGAAATCCACAAAAATACAAGTTTTCAGCTGTCCCATGTACTTGATGTGTTCCTATATTACCATCTGCATGTATGTAATACTTGGTAAATGCTTTATCACATCTTTTTGATATTTTAAAATAACAACCACATCACCATCGTCATTCCAGTTACCCTTCTCATCTATAACTTTCACAGTATCAGAAACTGAATAGCATAAAAATGAAAAATAATTGTAACATCTTTAACTCCATGTCATTAGTTCAAAATGGAGCAAACACTTTTTGTTTTGAGCCCCTTTTTTCACAATTAAACAAAAATCTTTCCATTAAATCTTCAGTCTGAAATGTTAAGTCACAGATGGTCTCTTTTCTCAAATGAATGAAGGATCTAATGTCTTTTGCTTCAAAACCCAAAGGTAATACTAAATTTTCCCACACAAAATAGCTGTCCATTTCTTCTTTCTTATCCAAACAACAAACATTTTTTCTTCTTAATAAAGTTTAACTTATGGTTTGTTCTTCCAACTGCTTCAGCATATGCTTTTCTAGATCGTATCTCACTTGTAATCTTATGTCCATCCAACTCATGACTCATTTCCTTTCTGACCAACTCACTGTCTATTATGACAACCTTTTCCATCATATCCAACCACAAAATATGACTATTTTCCAGGGTCACATTTGTTCAATAAACCAACCACCTCTGACAAACCTCCAGAAGGAATTTCAGTTGCAACAACTTCAAAATCCTGAAGTTTAAAGTCAACTAGATGTTGACTATTTGTACCGTCTTCTCGCTTTTCAGACGTTTTATGACCAACTGACAGCTTCTCCTAGCTGCCTGTGTGCCAATAGCAGAAGCAGGAAGTGAGCAGTAAAACCATTCCCCATCTCAATGAAAAGAGTAGGGGAGGTTTGCCCTGGCTAAATTTCCGCTAGTAGTATAAATACCACCTTGGGTCTCCCCTGAAAAGAGGCTGCCAGCCTAGTGGGACTAACCCAGTCAGCAAAGGATAAATAAAAAAAAATAGTACCTCCTTTCCTAAAAAGGTGAAACTTATCTTTTTTTAAACAATATTTCTATCTGTACAACATTGTCATAATTGTTTTCTTCATTTTCCGCATACATTCTTTCTATTTTTACTCTTTCTTCTTTCTTTTATTCATTTTTTCAGAATTTTTTATGTTTTCATATTTTGCTTTACTTCTTTTTTTTTTACCCTTCTCTTTATTACCAGAAAGCCTTTTTTTAAATATCTGTTTAAACACTACCCACAAGTTTGTCTAAGTTTCATAAAAGTCTCATTTTCATAAGTTACTTTCGTAGTCTACTACCTTTCTCTTTCATTTCTTTCTTTCTACATACATTCTTTAAGCATTTTATTCTTTTACCTTCTTTTATGTTTTTTTCATTATCATGTAACAGACCGTATTGCTGTATGATCTGAAAAATATTATCCTTCTACCCCATCTGCTGCTTTCTTCATGGCACCTGAATTTAAAACATTATCTATCTTTGTTTCAAAAATGTCCTTTTTTGTTCATCAGCGCTTTTATTTTTCTTAACTTCAGTTTCCTACAGTGTGTCAGTGTTTTTATGGTTTCTAGTGAGGGAGCTGACTTGCAAAGAAATGTTGCAGGCCCCAGTCATTACTGACATGCTTACTGTCACAGATGTTTTAAAATTCTTTAAACATTTTCTTTCTGACATGTTTGTGTATGCATATGTTACTTTTACCCTCAAAGAATTTCCATTTTTTCACAGGTCCCATATTATTAACCTTAATGGTATCACAGTTGTTGCATCCAATATTTGTAGTTCATCTTCTATTAACACCTATAACCCAGAGCACTACTAACCATACAATCTCTTTCCCCCATACAGATTTAATTTTTTTATATTTTTCTTGAGTAACACATCTTGTATCCAGTAAACATAATACTTTACAAATTTTTCTTCTTGCACCGTCCAGTAAACATTAATCCCCCTCTCTCCAATTCATATACTATTCACATTTAGTCCCCAAATAACTCTCATCCATTTCCCTTTTTTTTCTGTCTTTTCCTCCTGTTATTTTTCTTGCTCCTTCTCACTCTGTCACCTACAGATTTAACTTTGTTTTTGTTGTGCCCCTGTTTGAGTCACCACAGTATTTTTTCATATAAGGGGTGGCGTAAGCCACAAAAATTTGGGCTAGGCTTATAAATGCCTTAGGGCAGATAGCCTAGTATAAACCTATGAACCTGTCTTTGTCTTCTTTACTTACCAACTCATCATATTTGTTTTCTGTTTGTATCTCAGTCTCTCATACCATTTTTCCTTCTTCAGCTATTTTTCTTCATCTTGAGTCCTATTTCTGTCACTTTCTTCCTCACGTATAGTGGCCATTTCACTCTTTCTGAATATTGTTTTCTATATATTGTCTTCCCCCTTTCAGTTTCTTTTTATATGCCTTTTCTTTTCCTATTACTGTTTATTCAAGTCAAAAATGGCCCGAGTCCTATTTCTTTCAAAAAGGTTTATAGTTCCTAGCAGTATGGCATTGCTCTCTATATTGTCCATGTTGCATTTTTGTACATTCCTGATACAAATGTTTTAATCCCCACAGTAGAAACAGGAGTCTTGATTAAATTCAGTTCCTGCATGTTACTCTTTAAATTAACTTTTATATTATTTGAAATGTGCTGTAGTTTACCATCATGCATATGCAGTGTAACCTACACTTCCCCTCCCCGTGTCCATATATTTTTCATACATTTTTTGTCATGCTATTTATCACATTTTGTCACAAACAGTTCTTCATTTCAGAAGTTCTTAATTGCACTGTCAAGTTTTCTTTTTAACTGCAAGCCAAAGTTCTGAAAAGTAGTCTTTACAAGGTGATATGTTATTTCTTTTTTCGATTTCTGCAAAAAAAAAAAAAGCCTAAAGATTCTCTGCAGGATTCGCAAAATGGATAAGCTGTTTCAACATAAAGATGGTTTTCATTTTCATTTTAAACCAGGTTAAGCACTGTTGTCCTAACCAAAGGAGAGCTTCAGAACCTGTCTGGAAATAAATCCAAATACTGTTCCCTGAAGTAAAACGTAAACCCACAGTACACCAAACAACCTTGTCAACAAAGCATACTTTATTCATGCCTTCCTGTGAATCCCAGATAATGACCATGTGTATTTTCCCCCACTGTGAATTGCTGCAAAATTTGAACTTGAATTTAATGTGGGTGAACTTCATGTGGAATCTCTGTAAATGTCTTTCAGTAAATTGTATTCATTCCACTACAGAAGTTATTTTCCAATGCCATCCTACACCTCCCCTCCCCCAATAATTCTCAAGGTCCATCCATTAATTACCCCCCCCCCCATAGCCAGTGGTCAACACTCAGACCCCACCTTGTACTGCACCCCAACACAAAAACAACTTTACAAGAAATTGCCCTCCAAAATTTAAACACTTAGTCCCCTTAACCTAATGTGCTATACCTAGCATCAGTGCACTCTCTCCAGTTGGTGGGTTAATGGGGAAGGAATTGCCAGTTGGTATGTGTGCACCAATGCACACACTTCAATTGGCAGTATCTTCCCAATTAATCCACCAATGAACAGAACAAGAGCTCATGTAATCTAGTAAAGAAAAATTGGTACTAAAACGGACTGAGGTTTTGCCACTTCTGTGTATTATAAACAAACTGGATATTCTAATGGGTATTCCTAAGTGGTAACTGACTGAGGTGCTGGAGAAACCGAGGAGCAAAGGGTGGAAAGTAGCAGTGTTGCTAGCTTGTCTACAGTGGGAGGGGGAGGGGTTTGTCTCTGGTAAGGACCCCCCCCCCCAGTGATGGTGTGATAATCACAGGGTGTACTGCATGTGATGTAATGTGCGTGACAGCACTAGCATTGCTCATTTAGGGCATCCATCCATAACCCCATTTTCCCAGTTTTGCACTTGCGGTCAGGGTGTCACTTCAGTGGTGACAATCATCTAGAGCCAAACATGCAAGGCTAGTGTACGTGATTCTGCAGGTTTCTGTGCTCCACTTCCATTTCCCACGCTGCCACTGTTACTGTCCCACACAACAAAGTATTAGTTTAATGGTGTGGACACTTATGCAACCAGCGTGTTGTATGTTTTTTATATTTTTTCCCCTAACAGATTTGTATGTTTTTCAATTCAATTGTACAGGTTATAGGTCACATTAAAGGTGGGAGAAGTTTTGAAATGATTTATTGCGGTCTCATTTTTTTATATCGCAAAAACCTGGCATTTTAACAGGGGTCTGTAAACTTTTTATATCTACTGTACATGTCACCTCCAGATCCAGAAGCACTGAATCCTAACACAATTCATGATTCTCTGAAGCCTGCATTAATACAGCACTATCCATCTAGGCCTTTCTTGATGCTGTAAGTGTGATCCTTTAGGTCTTGCAGGAGTACCTCTGAAGCCGATATGGATATTCTAATACAGAAAATTTTGAAGACACTGATTTAAATTGTTATTCTGTTACCTTCAGCTCCAAAGATGATTGGATGTGCACAGATTACCCCCAGTTCTCTTTCCTTCTCTGGTCCATCTTTCAGCTCCAGTCACTTTGAAACCTATATTCCGCCAGTGTATTTCTTTGTGCCGGTCCCAAGCCCGGATAAATGGAGAGGGTTGCATCAGGGAGGGCATCCGGCATAAAATTTTGTCAAATCATACATGCAGACAACAGTACAGAAATACATACCAGATCGGTCGAGGCCCAGGTTAACGACCGCCACCAGTACTGTTGGCCAACAGGGTGCTGGCGGAAATTGGGCTACTGTTGGCCGAAGGAGGAGAAGAGGGGGAAGGCATGCCCGAAGGCAGTGAAGGCTAGGACTGTGATAGTGAGGGTCAGAACTTTGAATGTTGGCATATGACTGGTATAGGGAGAGAGATAGCTGATGGACCGAAGGAAGGTTGGTATATTGTGTGTGCAAGAGTCCATATGGAAGAGGAGCAAGGCTAGGTGTATCGGAGGTGGTTTAAAATTGTTTTATCATGGTGTGGATGGGAGGAGAAATGGCATAGGCATTATCCTGAAGGAACAGTATGCTAAGAGTGTTTTGGAGGTGAAAAGAGTGTCGGATAGAGTGATGTTTATGAAGCTGGAAAGGGGTGGGAGGATGACATAATGGTTAAGGTGTTTACCTTAAAGACACAAGGTGCAGGGTTTGATTCTCACATGGGGTAACTGGCTAGGCTTCAAATGGCCCAAAAGGGCAGTTAGCCTAGTATTAATCTATGAACCTATGATTGTTGTTAGTGCATATGGTCCACAAGTTGGGTGTGCAATGGATGAGAAAGAAAAATTTTGGAGCGAGTTGGATGAAGTGGTGATGACTGTACCCAAGGGTGAGAGACTGGTGATTGGAGCAGATTTCAATGGGTATGTTGGTGAAGGGAACAGAGGGGATGAGGAAGTGATGGGTAGGTATGGTGTTAAGCAAAGGAATGCAGAAGGTCAGATGGTAGTGGAGTTTGCGAAAAGGATGGACATGGCTGTGATGAATACATATTTTAACAAGAGGGAGGAGCATATGGTGACATACAAGAGTGGAGGAAGATGCACACAGGTGAATTATATCTTGTGTAGAAGGGCCAGTCTGAAGGAGATTGGAGACTGTAAAGTCATGGCAGGAGAAAGTGTAGTTAGGCAGCATAGGATGGTGGTTTGTAGGATAACATTGGTGTTCAAGAAGAGTAGGATGAGAGTGAGGGCAGCACCAAGGATCAAATGGTGGAAATTGAAAAAGGGTAGTTGTGAGATGATGATCAGGGAAGAGTTAAGACAGGCACTGGGTGGCAGTGAAGAGTTATTGAATAGCTGGGTAACTGCAGCAGAGCTAGTAAGAGAGATGGCTAGAAAGGTGCTTGGTGTGACATCTGGAAAGAGGAAGGAGGACAAGGAGACCTGGTGGTGGAATGAAGAAGTACAGGAGAGTATACAGAGAAAGAGGTTGGTGAAGAAGTGGGATTGTCAAAGAGATGAAGAAAGTAGACGAGTATAAGAGATGAGGTGCATGGCAAAGAGAGAGGTGGTGAAGGCTAAGGATAAGGCGTATGAAGAGTTGTATGAAAGGTTGGACACTAAGGATGGAGAAAAGGACCTGTACCGATTGGCTAGACAGAGGGACAGAGCTAGTAAATATGTGCAGCAGGTAAGGGTGATAAAGGATAATGCAGGAAATGTACTCACAAGCGAGGAGAGTGTGTTGAGCAGATGGAGAGAGTACTTAGAGGGGTTGATGAATGAAGAGAATGAGAGGGAGAGAAGGTTGGATGATGTGCGGATAGTGAATCGTGAAGTGCAGTGGATTAGCAAGGAGGAAGTAAGGATAGCTATGAAGAGGATGAAGAACTGAAAGGCTGTTGGTCCAGATGACATACCTGTGGAAGCATGGAGGTGTTTAGGTGAAATGGCAGTGGAGTTTTTAACTAGATTGTTTAATGAAATCTTGGAAAGTGAGAGGATGCCTGAGGAATGGAGAAAGTGTTTTGGTACCGATTTTTAAGAATAAGGGTGATGTGCAGAGCTGTAGTAACTACAGAGGGATTAAACTGATCAGTCACAGCATGAAGTTATGTGAAAGAGTAGTGGAAGCTAGGTTAAGAAGGGAGGTGATGATTAGTGATCAGCAGTATGGTTTCATGCCAGGAAAGAGCACTACAGATGCGATGTTTGCTCTGAGAGTGTTGATGGAGAAGTACAGAGAAGGTCAGAAGGAGTTGCATTGTGTCTTTGTGGATTTAGAGAAAGCATATGACAGGGTGCCTAGAAGAGGAGTTGTGGTATTGTATGAGGAAGTCAGGAGTGCCAGAGAAGTATGTAAGAGTGGTACAGGATATGTACGAGGATAGTGTGACAGCAGTGAGGTCTGCGGTGGGAGTGACGGATGCGTTTAAGGTGGAGGTGGGATTACATCAAGGATCAGCTCTGAGCCCTTTCTTATTTGCAATGGTGATGGACAAGTTGACAGACGAGATCAGACAGGAGTCCCCGTGGACTATGATTTTTGCAGATGACATTGTGATCTGTAGTGAGAGTAGGGAACAGGTGGAGGAGACCCTGGAGAGGTGGAGATATGCTCTAGAGAGAAGAGGAATGAAGGTCAGCAGAACTAAGACAGAATATATGTGTATGAATGAGAGGGAGGATAGAGGAATGGTGAGGATGCAGGGTGTAGAGGTGGCAAAGGTGGATGAGTTTAAGTACTTGGGATCAACAGATCAGAGTAATGGTGAGTGTGAAAGAGAGGTGAAGAAGAGAGTACAGGCAGTATGGAGTGGGTGGAGAAGAATGTTAGGAGTGATTTGTGACAGACGAGTACCAGTAAGAGTGAAAGGGAAGGTCTCCAAGAGGGTAGTGAGACCAGCTATGTTATATGGGTTGGAGACAGTGGCATTGACAAAAAGGCAGGAATCCGAGCTTGACGTGGCAGAGTTGAAGATGTTCAGATTTGCACTGGGTGTGACGAGGATGGACAGGATTAGGAATAAGTATATTAGAGGGTCAGCCCAGGTTGGAAGGTTTGGAGACAAAGCCAAAGAGGCAAGATTACGTTGGTTTGGACATGTGCTGAGGAGGGATGCAGAGTATATTGGGGAAAAAATGCTAAGAATGAAGCTGCCAGGTAACAGGAAAAGAGGGAGGCCTAAGATAAGGTTTATGGATGTGGTAAGAGAGGACATGCAGGTGGTTGGTGTGACAGAGCAAGATGCAGAGGACAGGAAGAAATGGAAACAGTTGATCTGCTGTGGCGACCCCTAACGGGAGCAGCCAAAAGAAGAAGAAGATTCCACCTGGATTCTGAGAGCTTGGGGCAGATCTACCCTGCATCTTTGGCTCCAGGGGTATTGACTCTGACTTATTTAACTCTGGCCATGTCAGAGATAGTGGAGTATGAGTCCAAGATTTGGAATTGTCTTAAAAATCATCTGCTTTGAATCCTTCTAATCCTTGCTTCCGATTTCCTCACCTGACCTTCCAATGGCTTTGCGGGGGTCAGTCCAGCAGTGGTGTCTGCTTCTCCAAAGGGAGGTCTGGATCCAGTGGCTGGAGAGGTATCTTTGGATCAGGTGGAGTTCAGTTTTGCCTTTTAGGTGTTGGGAAGGATGATTTCCTTTCCAAAGAAAATGGACCCACAGACACACTCGTATTCATTTCCACACTGTGACACACTCTTATCTTTTTTTCATTGGGCATTTATTTAATTATTTATTTAACATTTGTTAACCGGGAAAGTCTGACTTGGAACGAAGCCAAGTTTCAGCGGAGGCCGGGGGAGAAAGGCTCCAGATGCATGTCTTTGTAACATCCCTTGATCAGAGTCATTTGATAGGCCTCAAAAGCAGTTTCAGTCGTCTGAGGTATCAGGTGACTCCTCTGCTGGTATAGTCAAAAAGAGAATGTGTAGGAGGAAACACTTAGACACCCCACTGGAATCCCTCAACTCCAATACCAACTGGGAAGATCACGAGTAATCCCCACACTCCCCTCTGAAGCATGCCTCATTTGGAGAGAGATTAAAATTAATGCCCCAGAGGAGAGCCTGGACCATTGATCCACCATCGGATGAGGCAGTATTGTTTGAGGCCTTTGGGATGATACCATCTACATTCTGAGTAGTTCCTCTAGCTAAGGTAATCGACTAGGTGGTTAGGAGGTTCTGGCAGGAGCGTGATAACTTTGAAGCAGTCCTACGCAAGCCAGACAAAATTCTTTGACAGCTAAAGATAAGCATCTCTGGGCCAAATCCCCTGCACTCCATCATTGTGGTGGTAGCCCACACTTCTGAAAACTCTACTGCTATTCACCCCCCCCCCCCCCCCCCCAGTAGAGAGTCCAAGGTAATTGGTAGATTTGGAAAGGGGGCTTAAGCCTTGGGCAGTTTTGGACCGAGATTCAGGTTTCAGAAAAATTTTCCCAACAGGCCCTTTCTACTCTGTATGGTTGACTGATGGAATCCAAAAAGCAACTGGAAATTACTTGACTACCATCTCCAGCATCAAATATCACTTCATGTGCCTAATGCATAGTGCAGTGAATGGAGTGACCAGGGCAGCTGGGAATGGCATAGCCATGAGATACCATGCATGACTGTGCTTGTATGAATTTAAGAACACTGTCAAGCATCTTTCGGAAGCCCCCTTTTGACAGGTTTTCTTTGTTTGGCCCATCTGAAGAAAAAGGGAATGTGGAAGAGAGAGCAAAGTGTTAAGACCTTTCTGCTACTGGAGTGAAATTCGAGGTTCCACAGAGATCTTACAACACAGACAAAAAAGGGTCTCTATCACTCTGGTTTCAAAAGTCCAAATGTCAGTTTGAGTTGATTTCTGACAGAGGTGGCTCCTTCAATGGATGCAGCTACAGAAGCCAATGGAGTCCACAGAACTACTGCTGTTGCTGACAGTTTTCAGACAGGAGATCACAGAACTGCTGAAGGTCTACCTGACTGCTCCACTCTGGAAGCAGTCAAGGGTCATCTGTTCCTCTACCCTGCATCAAGGCAGGCCGCCTTATGAGACCAGTGGATAAGAAAGAGGGATATTATCCAGAGGCTATTACATTCCATGTTTGGGAACCCCCGACCCAGTCCAGTAATTTGTTGCCAGACATTCCACCCAATCAGGAATAAAATGTAGAAAGAGAACTTTTCTTATGAAAAGAGCCATCCAAGATGTTTCACTAGACCAGATAGGGTCACAATTTTACTACTAGTTCTTTTTTTGGTTCTAATGGACACTCAAGATCTCAGGCCCATTTTGAACCTCAGTTTCATCTTTGCCAGTTCCTGAAAATATCAGTGAACCTAGAAAAATCCAATCTCTATCCTACTTGGAAAATTGTATTAATAGGGTGTCTTTTGGATGCCACTCTCTCAATAATTTCTCTCTTCCACAAGACAGAATTCAAACTATACAATCTGCATTTCAGTCTGTACTGCTCAACCACTCTTGAGTGAGTTAGGCCTGATGACATTGAAGATTATAATCTGCTTTGCCTTGCACATGAGGTTTTTGTAGTGGCTTCTTCAGGCTCAGTGACAGTGTCCAAGATGGTAATCACTACAAATTTATGCAGAAAGGATCTTCAGTGGTTGAAATCTCCAGTGGTTCAGTCAGTCATATCTTTCCATCATTCACCCCAAGTAGTGACAGTGACCATGGACGCATCTTCCCTTGGGTGTGTGGGGGCAGTCATTATGAAGGGAAAATGGTTCAAGGTCAGTGGACACACAATCAGGTCAACGATCATATAAATGTCGTGGAGTTGAGGGCAGTTCCCATCATTTTGCAGGAGTCCCTGGACTGCCTTCCTCAGGACATATCTGTCCAAACATAATCGTTGTTTAGTTCATCACCAAGCAAGGATGAACCAGATCTTACTGTCTATGCTTGGAAGCAGTGAGGTTTTGGCAGTGGTCAGTAGCTTTCCACCACCTTCTAGTGACAACACATATACCTGCGGTACTCTGTTACCATGTAGACAGGTTCAGCAGAGATCAGTAGCTAGAAAGATATTCAGTTGCTGAGGTACTCCTTGCTGTAATCTCTTTGCCACCACATACAACATAAAATGCAGCACATGTTTTGCCATGATTCCTCCTCCAGGACAGCAGCCAAAGGATGCTCTGTCTGTCTCCTGGGGCTTATTCTCCTCTTTCCCTAATATCAGATTTCTGTGCAGATCAGTGAGGTGCAAGGCAGTAGTCCTTTTCCTCACCCCCCCCCCCCTCCAAGGCTTTACCTAAAGGAAGTCTCCTTGGCTTGTGGATACTGCTCAGGATGTGATTTTACATCCCTCTGGGGAGCTTTAAATAGACTTGTATAACTTGAAACTAACAACTTTTTTCCAGTTCAAGTTATTGGCCAATGACAGTTTCTTAAAAGGCTTCTACTCATAAGAGCTAACATAACGAATGGAAAAGATGCATATCATGGACTTGCCTACAAAACACTGACCCATTCCTGGCCCCATTGTCAGACGTTCTACGTTTTCTTAACCTTCTCCTTGATTCATATAGGATGTTCATCATGTTACACTGCTGCAGTCATCACACTTGGGTTATCCTGCCGTCAGGCGGTCCCGCAGTCGTCCAGATTTCCAAAGTCTTGGTCCGGCGTCTGTTGCTGTCACTTCTTCCCTGACGTCACTGCGCCAGGGGTATATAAGATGCATCCAATGCCATTTTCTTCAGTCTTTCTTGCCACGCGGTGCCCGAAGCAGAAGCAGTTCGCAAGTGCCGGTCGGCCGACTCCTGAAATTTTCAAATCGAATTTCAGACTGAAGTCTTCAATAAAGCTAAGTACCCCGTTGAGGAACCTTTTCTTGCCTCAGTCCGATGTCAGAAAAAGTTAACAATTGCATTTCTTGTGGGAAGCAAATACCTGATAAGGGCATTCGTTCTTATTGTATTCCTTGCCTAGGCCCAGACCACAATGTCACAGGTTGTCGGTTTTGTGCTAGGTTTAATAAACAAAATATTAAACGTCTGTTTGATTTCGCCCAACATTATTTTGGTAGGAAATTTAATTATACCATGCCGTCTGAGCAACCGACAACCGAAATGCATAAAAAACGCAAAGATAAGGACAGGCAACCAAGACCCAAACCAGACTCCGAAGCCTATGCTATGCCAGTCGCCTACGCAGCCCCTGACGACCGCTGATTTAGAACCCCAGGCGACATCTGATTCACAAGCGGAGATTGCTAGGCCTCCACAACCTTTACCTTTAGGCCCTTCCGATTCCATGCCTGAAGGAGATTCCTGCGCAGTTGAAACGCCTTCAGTTGCAGAAGGTGTCTTCAGACCGACTACACTCACTATTAAATCCTATGCAAAGCTGAAAACTCCTTTAAAAACAAAGAAGACTGTACAGCAGTCTCCAGTACAAGGCCCCATGCCTAAGAAACAGATTCTTAAGATGGCTGAAGACTTAATTACCCTAATCAGGGGTTTCCATCCCTCTCCTGATAAAAGGCCAAGACAGGAGGAGGACTATGCTTCCTCTGACCAGGTTTCAATTTATTCAGACTCTTCTGAGGAACAGGAATATTCCTTTCCCCCTTATGAAGATTCAGATGCTGAAGAAGTCTGTCCCTTCTGCATCTCCCCCAGAAGACTACTCTCTTGGGGAAGCCTTACATACCATGAGGGAACATTTCCACTGGGAAGGCCAGGATTACACTGATTCTAAGAAAAGGGTCTGACAGTTCCTTTTACTACCCCAGCACAGACCACTTGCTATTCCACCTGTGTTAGACATTGTGGATGATGTTTATTCAGAATTTAGCCTTAACCCAGATTCACTACCCCTTGCACCAGCCTAACCAGACAGATACTAGAGTCCCTGACTCACACAAATTCCTGTATAAAAGCCCTGTTGCTGACACAGAAACCATTTCCCAGGGTCCCAAAGGGGTTAAGGCCTCTATTGCTAAAAATCTTGTGCCCTCTGAAAGGGATTCTAGAGCACTAGACAGATAGGGAAAGAAAGTATACACCTCAGCTACTCTAGCTATGAGGACCTTAAATTGTCAGTTTCACATGCTGAAATATCAACAATATTTGATGTCTCAATTAAAACAAAAAATGCTCACATACAGAACAGCCTGATTACAAGGAAATGTAAGATTTGTTGCATGCAGCTGAACAAGTGGGAAAACATACTTTGCAGTGTGGATTTGATTCATTGGAAGCTTCTTGTAGAGCAGCAGTGACAGGGTCTGTCATACGTAGGCATGCTTGGTTAAAAGAACAAACTTTCCCTGATCATGTTAAAGCAAAGTTATTGGATCCACCTTTACAGCAGGATGTTTTATTTGGTGTAAAAGCAGAAGTAGTTTTAAAGGAAATGGAGGATAAGGCAAAATCTATGCAGACGGACAAGGATTTTTTACAGGTTCAACCCCCTCGTTTCAGCAGAAATTGGCCAACCAAAAACTGGTCCTTTCCAGCTTTTGCCAGATCACAGAGGGGCAGATACAGACGCCCAATGGGCAGAGGCCAGTCACAAGGCTCTTACCAGCCTCGAAAATGGGGTGCCACAACCCAAAAAGGGGGAGAAGACAGGTCTCAAACTACCAGAAGACAAACACAATGACTTATCCCTCAGACTACCAAGCAAGACACTCTTGGCCGCTCCCTTGGGGGGAAAACTAGCACTTTTTGCAGACAGTTGGCACATCATCACAAAAGACAAATGGGTCCTAAATATTGTATCTCAAGGATACAGATTCCACTTTCACACTTTGCCAAGGATAAAAGGAATGCCAAGCCTGCCACCAAATCAATGGGCAGAGGCTCAAAAGCAAATTTCAGCTCTCATGGACATGAGAGCCATTCAACAGGTTCCTACACAGGAGCAAGGACAAGGATTTTACTCAAGACTGTTTCTAGTTCCCCGAAAGGACAAAGCCTGGAGACCCATTCTGGACCTCGCAATTCTAAACACATACCTGGAAGTACCCAAATTCAAGATGCTAACACTACAGTAACTTCTTCCCATGCTGGGCAAGAAGGCTTGGCTAGTAACGTTGGACCTCAAGGAGGCATACCTGCATGTCCCTATCAGACAAAATTGCAGAAGATGCCTCCGATTTATAGCAGGTTCAACCCATTACCAATTCTCTGCACTGCCCTTTGGCTTATCTACTGCACTCAGGGTCTTCACAAAATGCCTGGCACCAGTAACTGCATACTGCAGACAAAGAGGGATTCAAATATATCCATACCTGGACGACTGCCTTATTCAAGCAGAAAGCAAGGACATTCTATTAAAGCATCTGACATTTGTCAAAAACCTACTAAGTTGCCTAGGGTACACAGTAAATGAAAAGAAGTCAAAACTACTGCCCTCACAAGACATAATATTCCTGGGTGCCAGCTTAAATACAATGGCCCAGATGGCTTATCTCATGCCAGACAAGCAAGGACAACTGACTCAATACTTAAAAATGATGGCAACAAAGACCCAACTCCCTGCAAGAAAAATTCTGCAGGCCTTGGGATTTATGGCATCTTGCATACTACTACTACCATTTGCAAAACTGCATATGAGGAAATTACAATGGTATCTGAAAAGCGTATGGACTCAACACAGCCACAGCTTGGAAACAATAATTCCACTCATACCCTGCCTTCAACAGGAGTTTCTATGGTGGGCTCAGGCATGTCACCTCAACAAGGGTCAGCCTTTTACCTTACCCACAGCCAGGCAAACTGTAACAACAGATGCATCGGATTATGCCTGGGGAGCGCACATGGCAGGACAGTGTATTCAGGGCAAATGGTCTGCAGACCAACGGCATCTACATATCAATCAAAAAGAGATGCTAGCTGTACAAAATGCCCTAACAGCTTTCAAGGACCTCCTACATCCAGGACAACTCCTAATAAAGACGGACAACACCACAGTGATGTGGTACATAAGCAAGGGGGCACACACTCCTACCCCCTATGCAGACAAGCAATGACCTTGTGGAACACAGCACTGACCTACCAAGTTCAACTACAAGCACAATTCCTGCCAGGAAAGAAAAACACATTGGCAGACGATCTAAGCAGAAACATCATAGATCCTCACGAGTGGAAACTAGATCCGCAAGTATTCGTAATGATAACTCAAAAATGGGAGAGCCTAGACATAGATCTGCTTGCTTCCCCCCAAAACTACCAACTACGGAAATTCTGCACAAGGACATACCACACACTAGCTTGGAAAGTGGACGCCCTCTCATTCAGTTGGAAAACATTGACAGTGTATGCCTTTCCTCCACTGCCTCTTCTAGCAAAGGTACTGCTGAAAGCCAGATTAGAGAGGCCACAAATGATACTCATTGCTCCAGACTGGCCACGCCAACACTGGTATCCAATACTAAGGAACATGGCTCAAGGTCCACCATGGATTTTACCTACAATTCCTCGCCTGCTCACTCAGCAAAACAATCAGATTCTACACAGCCAGCTCAAGACTTTAAATCTGGCTGCATGGCAAATTGCCTAAACAAACAGTCAACACTTCTCTCTAAAGCTGTGATGGATGTCATTCTGGAGGCCAGGAAGCCCAGCACCAGGAAAGTCTATTCAGACAAATGGAAAAGGTTCTGTGCCTGGAACCAGGCTAAAGGCCAAAATCCCCTTGTCCCAAATATTCCTCAGATTCTTCAATATTTAACTGAGATGTTGCACAAAGGACTTTCCTTCTCGTCTAATAAGATCCACGCCTCAGCTATTTCAGCTCAATACAACACGGACCCTCCAATATTTTCACATCCATTACTAAGACAGTTCCTCAGAGGGGCTAAGAACATAAAACCACCCCGGAGAGCACCAACTTGGGATCTCAACTTTGTTTTGGAAAAACTTACAGTACCACTCTTTGAACCAGCTTTCACAGCTGATCTACAGTTCCTATCATGGAAAACTGCCCTGCTGCTAGCAATAACTTCAGCACGAAGAGTCTTAGAGCTACAGGCCCTAATGGCAGTGGAGCCTTTCATCATTTTTCATCAGGACAGAGTCTCTCTACGAACTAACCCTTCCTTTATGCCAAAGGTGGTATCCAGTGTGGCCCTAAACTAAACCATTCATTTGGCCCACCTTTTATCCAAACCCCCAGAACAAAGGGGAAAGGCTCCTACACTCTTTGGGCATTCACAGGCAATTACGTTACTACTTGGATAAAGCTAAGGCTTTCAGAAAATCTGACCAGCTCTTTGTATCCTATGCTGCAGGATCACAGGGAAAAGCTATCTCAAAACAGACCATTTCAAAATGGATAGGACATTGTATCCGTTTCTGCTACACACACCATGGGAAATCTGTGTCTGGTAACATCAGGCCCCATTCCACCAGGGCTACAGCAACATCAACAGCCTTCCTCAGATGGGTGCCAACCAAGGATATTTTGGAGGCTTCAACTTGGAGTTCAGTGCACACCTTCACCAAGCACTATCACTTACCTCTATACTCTAAAACCAGAGCTGGCTTTGCCACTGCAGTTCAGCAGGGCCTACCAGCCTCTCCAAGCCCTGTTTAGTTCCACCACCCATCCTTAGCTTTGGGATTCAACCCAAGTGTGATGACTGCAGCAGTGTAACACGATGAACATAGTACAGTTTTGTACCTACCATAAATGTAGATGTTAGTGTTCACACTGCTGCAGTCCAGGTTACCCTCCCTCCATCCCCTCTGAACTAGGTGGATTTATCTATAACTTTCTATCCTATACAACCTTTGTGGTGTATTTACTTGTAACTGAAGGTATTGTTTTATTTTTATATGTATATTTTTATTAGCAATATGTATTGCCTGCCTATTGGGGGCACCTGACATCTGGGGCAAGAAAAACTGAAGAAAATGGCGTCGGATGCATCTTATATACCCGTGGTGCACTGACGTCAGGGAAGAAGCGACAGCAACTGATGCCGGACCAAGACTTTGGAACTCTGGCCAACTGCGGGACCGCCTGATGGCAGGATAACCCAAGTGTGATGACTGCAGCAGTGTGAACACTCGTACATCTACATTTATGGTAGGTACAAAACTGTACCTTTTCTATGATTAAGGTCCATTTGGCTGCTATTTCTAGTTTCCATGTTGGCTTCCAGTAACATGCACTAGCTTAGCACAAACTCTGCAAAGCCTTTCTTAAAAAAGGCTTCTTACTGAGACCACTGATAAGAGATCCAGTCCCTCTTTGGTATCTGAATTTTGTATTGGAGGCACTTAGTAGACCCTCATTATTTTCCTCGTTGCCATCAGTTCATCCAGAAGGATCTCTGAACTCCATTTACTATCTTCCTGTTCTCTCTACTCCCTGAAAACAAATCCATCCTTCCTTCCAAAGTTCTGAATAGAAGATTTCACAGTCCATTCATCTGCCAGTTCTTTACAAGTTATACAAACAAAGGAGAGTATATATATTGCATACCTTGGATATACATAGATAACTGTGCTTCTACATTCACAGAAATAAATAATTTAGTAAAAATAAGTAGATATTTATCTCCTTTGTCCCTAGCAAACTGTCAGTGTCACTTTCGTGATAGCTATTGGACCGCATTTCCTTTATACAACAAGAAGACTCTTCGTAACAAACCTAGGGATCATCCTACTAGACCTGATGCAACTTCTGCCTTCTTCAAAACCTGTTCAGTGGACAATATTTGTGAGTTGAACACCTGTCTTCTATTCATACTTTCAGCAAGCATTATAAATTAGACTGTGCTTCCAGGGCAAGAGCATCCTTTAGTACTTCTGTCCACATTCTAAAATAATTTCTGTTATGTAATGTGCTTAAAGGACAATTTTGTAGACTTGCAAGACTGAACAGAAATGATGAGAAATATGCTTTCCTCTTTTGATACCCTGAGTGAGGACTTTTGCTGTAGTCTAGGGGATACTCTGAATATAAGATAGGGATGGCACGTCATGTGGTTCTGTCACATTTTTGCTGTAGTCTAGGGGGTACTCTGAATGTGAAATAGGGATGGTGCATCATGTGGTTCTGTCACATAGAAATGATTCCGCTAGACCCTATTTTTCTAACTATAGTGTTGACACTGTGGTAAGACAGAATAACAGAAATTATTTTGGAATGTGTGTTACCTATTCAAATGACATTCAGCCTATCTGTGATATCATTAGGAAGCAGTGACATATTTTGACTAGTGATGCCAGATGCAAGGACTTCCTTGCTGAAGTTTCACACTTTTGCTATAGCAATAATAGTTCCATTAAGAAACTGCTTTGCTACAAATCTCTAGTTAGCAACAAACCCTGTATCTGTTAGGAAAGGGACACGTCCATGCAGATTATGTAACATAGAATCCAGGCAACGATCCAAACACAGCTCACGTATTTTATTATATAAAACCAGCAGTTGTTAAGCGCTTTCATCCAAATACATATGGACTTCATCAGAACAACATTACTGTGCCCTCACATTCATTATATACATAAACTTCCCGCCTAAAACCTCAATTATTCCATCATGAATACAATTAAAAATATATTGGTTAAAAACACTAAATCAAGGTGCTTAAAGGTACGCATCTTGTGTTTCTTAAAACATGTTGTCATAAGGTTGAAAAACTTCATATATTATCTAATCATCTTTATATCATATGTGATTTATTGTCCATATGGAAATTTCATACTAGGATAAAAATAATGAACAATGTTGACTTACTCTGAATACAACAGTATGAATGCGGTTTACAATCTCTTACATGCATACTTGTACTAACTACTATACTAGTGTAATATAATATGATATACCACCCTTTTTTTGCAGCTATTTAGTGAATATCACAAGTGGTAATAAAAAATAAATTAATAGAGATGATAGAAAGTGTAATGCATCAAAATAATACATTGCACAGCCTTCAATCAAATCCTATATAAATGTGTATACTCATATGAATGTACAATTTATGGAAATATAAAATAAGTTATGGATCTTAGTTAATAGGCCTTAAATTATACCATAGTTATTACCTAATGTCTTAACAAAGGTTTTGTAGGTATTACTTCGTTAAGACCTGGTGGTACTCCAGCATTTAATCTGATCTGCCACCTGACCTCTTTGTCACTCACTAATGCCTTTATATTTCCCCCTCGTGGGTTTGGTCTCACTGTTTCCAGGATGGCAAACTTAAACCCTGTGCAGTTGGTGTTATTCATAAGGTGTCTTGATAGAGCATTATTAATGTCTGACTTTTTAATACAGTATAAGTGGTCGTATATTCTGTTTTTCAAATGTCTATCAGTTTTCCCTACGTAATAATTCATGCAGGTATTACACAGGGCTAGATATATGACATGTTGGCTCAAACAGTTGCCATTGCTAAACCTAATTTTGCTTTTGACATTATTGTAAAGGGAAATTGATGCCTCTTCTAAAATAAAACTGCAATAATTACAGTTGCCACATTTTCTAGTACCCATCTTTTTGTAATTAGTACCATTTTTAGAATTATAGTTGAGCTCTATAATTCTCTTGATATTGTTTCCTGTTTTGTACACATAACTAAGAAGGGTTGGTATTTTATCTTTTATACTGCTGTCACTTGTTAAGATATTCCAATTTGAATTGATTATACCTTTGATTTTATTACTACATGCTCCATATTTCAAGATACAGGCTTTTTGATGTCTCTCTTCAATATTTTCCAGTTTATTACCATTTCCATTATGCAGTTGCTTTCCGTTTTTACTATCAAGTCCTATACCAAGTAGAGGGGGATATTTCTGACCCCATTCCTTTGCCACATATGTTGTGATGTCTGTTATCATATCTATGGGGTATCCCTTTTCTATAAATGCTTGGCTGATAAAATTAAGTTCGGATAGCATACCCTGCTTTGTAGTTGTCATTCTCGCTGCTCTAATGCACTGCCCTTTTATTATTCCTCTTTTGGTGTTATATGAATGGGCACTATCATAGTGTAAGTATCCATTGCTATGTGTATCTTTCCTATATATTTTTGACTGAAAAGATATGCCATCATTAAAGATTTACGTATCTAGATAGTTAATCCCCTCTTTATCTACTTTATATGTGAATCTTAGATATTCTGTAGTCTGATTTATGAACCTCAAAAAGATGGACAGGTCATCCCTGCTTCCTTGCCAAAGGATGAAAATGTCGTCCAGGTAGCGGACATAAGCTTTAATGTATTTCATCCAACTGGAGTTGAGTACAAATTCCTCTTCCCAGTCTAATAAGACTAAGTTTGCGTATATAGGAGCACAGGATGCTCCCATAGCCACTCATGTAACCTGCCTGAAGTATTCGCCTTCATAGTAGATGTAATTAAAATCCAACACTAAATCCATGAAAGCAGCAAGCAGGGAGATCTCATCAGTAGAAAGTCCACTGTGTTTGTGGAGGCTGCTCATAAATCTTTCTAATCCATCAAGTTTGGGGATGCACGAGAACAAGTCTTGGATGTCAATAGTGACGAACAGCAGATCTGAGTGCCATAATTCTTGTGTGAATAGGCCTAAAAATTCCCAGGAATCTTTGATTATATGCTTAATAGAAGTGTATATATGTTTAAGTTTATAATCTATATATTTTCCAAAGGGGAATACTTTGCTGTCACTTCCCGAAATTATGGGTCTGAAAGGGGGGTCTAATAAATTTTTATGGATCTTTGGGATCCCTTTAATTGTTGCCAGTATAGGAAAATCGACCTTTAAATGTTTATACAATTCCTCATTTATCCTGTTGTCAAGTAAAAATTCTTCCAAATATGAGTCAATTCGTCTGTATGAAATATTCACTTCATTTAGTGATGATACCTCATAATAATCAGAATTGTTTAATATTTCAAAAATCTTGGTGTTATATTTAGCATTGTCGTATAATACTATCCCTCCCCCCTTATCTCTCCTATCCTAGTATGACATTTCCATATGGACAATAAATCACATATGATATGGAGATGGTTAGAGAATAGTTTTTCAACCTTATGACAATATGTTTTAAGAAACACAAGATGCGTACCTTTAAGCACCTTGATTTACTGTTTTTAACCAATATATTTTTAATTGTATTCATGATGGAATAATTGAGGTTTTAGGCGGGAAGTTTATGTATATAATGAATGTGAGGGCACAGTAATGTTGTTCTGATGAAGTCCATATGTATTTGGATGAAAGTGCTTAACAACTGCTGGTTTTATATAATAAAATACGTGAGCTGTGTTTGGATCGTTGCCTGGATTCTTTCTTCTACTGGTTCCAGTTGATTTTCGTATTAGTTTGTTGTAATCCAGGATTCTTTCAACTACAAGATTATGTAACATGTGTAAGTACATTCAAACTGATGATACATTTTTACATCCTGTTACTGGACTTGCTTTTAAATTCAACTTCTCTGCCGACTGCACTAATAGCAACCTGGTCTATTTGGCGGTTTGTGATCAATGTGGATGTTACTATGTTGGTAACATACCTCTCAACTGTCCCTAATTTTGACTCAAATTTTAAGTTTATTCCTCTTAATCCCTCTTAAAACTGATGACTGTTGGAGAACAGGTGGTGAATTGCACTTAAATAATGATCCTTATTGTCCCTGATTATTTTTGGATTTGTTGATAATGCTGTTGATATTTGTCCCCGATTGGTTGAGAACTATGGTTGGTAAGACAAATTGAATGTTGAAGAATCATATCAGGGAACACTTATATGAAATAAGATGATGTGATAGTAGGAATATAAGCATATTTATAACACTGGTATTTAACATTCGTTTAAGTTTTTAGTTTTGGAATTATTGAATGTAAGAGCCAGAGGAGGTGATGTTAAAACAAAATGCTTAGAAGTTAAATGGATGTTAACAAAGGGAAAGGAATAAATGAGCTTATACCTTTAAAACCCTTGCTGATGTCACTTAACTTGAACAGGTGATTTTGAACTTTCCTGACTGTATTTAAGCACAGTTAGTTTGTTTTTAGATCTGATGAAGCACCTTTCGTGTGAAAGCACTCTGTTATATACTTTTTACAGTTTTTATATTTTAGATTAAATAAGTGTTTATTCAGTGCTGTGTTAGCTGGTTCTTTTGTTTTACTTGATGAAGATTTTTTTTTTACTTATTATAATGTATTTTATTATTTATTTTACATTTTTTTTACCGGGAAAGTCCATCTGGACATAGGTCATTTTTCAGCTGCTGCCCGAAGAGAAAAGCTCCACAAGTAATTTAACAGAATAGCAATTCAAGGAACGGTGTTAACATTTTCTATACATGCATCACAGTATATTAATAACATTCAACATTAATTAACATGTGACATAACAGTTTCAATAGGTATAAATTCCTACATTTTAGTAGTTGAACTTAGATAGTGGTCCTAGTATGTGATGTAATTCTTTTGTAACTCTTGATAATATTAGACACACTTTGTGGCTAGAAAAGGTTTCAGGATGAGCTCACTTCATAGCTAAAGTTGTAAATATGGCTTGCTTTATGTCCAGACTGAGCTCTAGCATGAAGATATCCTGAAGCATGTCATGATGTAGACAAATTCTCTACTGCTCTACCATAACCTTCTGGTTATTAATGAAGTACATACTTTGTTTCTAAGTAATAGGGTTCTCCATTTAACAGTAACAGTGTAAGGAAGTCCCCAGGATTAGTTTGATTCACTTGGTTAACCATGCCTTTTGCTTCCATAGTGTAATCCTCATGTTGATAAGCAAGTGTGGTCAAAGAATAAGCCAATGAAGAATGTAACATATTTTTCTCAACTCAGTTCTTTGGGATGCACATCAAGCAGAAATTATAGTTTCTTGTTCTTTATTCCATGATTACTTATCTTTCTTTAATTGCTTTGTTTTCCTCTTGCAGAAATGTAATCTTTATGTTCATGTCTTCCTGAACAAAGTCAAACGATTCAAGGTTTTTCTCTTTCATCTTAATCTGAACAAGTTCCTGAAGTTGCTCCAAAATATTTTCGCTGTCTCCAGATCTTTGATATCAGATGCTACAATATGAAAATCCTTAACATTTTCAGTAATTTCATCCATTGTAGTATTCGTAATCTGAGCCTAGCGAGAAGAAAAGGAAGACACATCAGTGTGATAAGTCTGTATTGTGGAAACTGAAAGTGAGTTCTTGAATACCTGTAGAAACCAGTGTCGATTTAACTGAAGTCGACCATTTCCAGATATTAAAGTGGACTGGCATTTGCCTACCTTCATGCATTCTAGAGGGTCTTTGGTTAATGAGATGCTTCCAAGTAGTCTGTCCTACTAACATGATCCTTTATTGGCTTTTTGAAAATTTACCCTTTGATATGAAGCAGGGAGAATAATCATGTATCTCTTTTCTTTTCCTTTCTTTTGTTAGAGTATAATTTTAACTATGTTCTGGTCATTAAAAAATCAGATATTAACATACATCTTAAATCCATTCAAAAGACAGTTGATCATCCCCTTACCCTGAAAGCTTTTTACAGATCTTTTTTATCTTTTGATGTTTATATGCAGGTCATTGACCACTTCTTAGCATTAGAACTGCATTACTATCCCTATAGTTTTGGACCTGGCCTTAGCTTGATAATATTATTTCTTCCAGTTTATAGCCACAAAAGAAGCAGATTGCTTATTAAAATCAGATACATATCATTATTGTATGACCTTGTGTTTTGTTTGCTTTCCAGACTAAGCCCTTTTATCACAACACCTGACTGTATCAGTGAGTACACAAAGCCAGAAGCAGTCAGGGTCACTATATTCTCTTGAAAAGCAAATAGAATGTCTTTTAGGACACATCAGTCAATAAAAAGTCATATTAACCATTTCCAGCCATAGTTTGCAGTCTCAGTACATTAACAGGTAGCACCCAAACATTTGATGCTGGAAGATCAGAAGGCTGTGGGTTCTATTCCCACTCAAGGTAGTTGGATTAATTTTCCAGTACTGATACAGCAGTGTAGCATGGGGGGAATTGCTTTCCTTTGGATGAGATGTTAAACTGACACACCATCTGTCTGAGTTGCTGGTAGCTCAGGTGGGTGTAAACGATCCCACAGCACTTATCAAAAAGAGTAGAGGAAGTCCACTGGTGCCCTAGCCAAAATTCCCCTAGCTAGTATAAATACTACTCTCTCAGTATGCATACTTTCAGTATGAATCTTCCTCAAAGAAAGGCCATTGGCCTAATGGGACTAACCTGATCAAAAAATTGTTGTAATAAATTTAGTGAAAAAGACCGGTCTACTGCCAGAATCGAAGAAAAGTAGTTAGATGGAAGCAAGCTTTTGGTTTGAGTTTTAAACATGAGAGTCATGGCTTAGTGGTAGGTCATACATTCTAGTGTTACCAAGGTCCTGGGTTCGAGACTGACAGTGGGAATTTATTTAGGGTTGGGAGGGTGGCCTAATGGTTAAGGTGTTTGCCTTACAAACACAAGGTGCAGGGTTGGAGTCTCACAAGGGATAATTGGCTGGGCTTAAAATGGCTCGCAAGGACAGTTAGCCTAGTACTAATCTATGAACCTATGAATCTATGAACCTAAACATCATTGTGTGTAAAAGTGACACAGTGGTAGCAGTATTAAGAAGTTGATGTCTGCCATTTAAGAAAACTAGACTCTGGTATTTGCTTATACTGTGTAAGGTACCTGTATCAGTAGTGGGTGTCTGCATACCTCAAGGGCTTCTTTTCTCTCTTTTGTGCTCATCTGCCAAAGAAGAAACAAATTTATCGCTTGTTTTAAAAATGCAAATAAGCAAGGCTTCATTTCAAATTGCTCTAGCCGTATACCCCTAGTAGAAAACAGACCTTTAGTGTAAAGTCCTTCCTAGATCCAGAACGTTACATTGGAGATTACAAGATTTTCTGAGATGAGTGTGCATGATGTGGATCCCAGAGAAACCAAGTAAGATCAATCAAAATTCCAGAAGGCTGTAAGAGAGACCACTGTTTAACCAATTTCCAGTGTTGCAGCAAAGAACGCTGGGCAGACAAAAAGAGGTTCACTTGTAAGTGAAGCAGGCTCTCAATCATCTGGGGACAGAAGGGACCGCAAGAATCATAGGACATTGTTGAGGACAGTCAACAAGGAGATTAATCTAGTAACCATTTTATAGTATCTTAATGCGAATGTGAAAACTGGCTGAGACGATGAATATTCTTAACTAAACTGCCGTTAGAAACCTTTGGACTATTCGATGAACCATGGTTTTCATTAAGTTACCTAACAACAGTAAATACATATGCCATAGTATACTGAGACCATCCAAAAAATGGTCATTAGTTTATTAGGAAATATTGGATACAAGTTAACTTTTTGTATTACTTTTTTTCCAAGGCAAGCAGCTATTTGAACTTTAGTGGAATGGTTTACTTTCTTATTGTATTACTGGGATAAACAAAGGAAATGGCCTTGTGATTATAATCCAGTAATGTGAAAAATGGCGGTACAGTGGTGTAGCAGTTAGCATTGTCGCCTAACAGCAAGAGGTTCTTCAGTTCTATTTTTGGCTGGGGTGCCTTATGTGTGGAGTCTGCATGTCCTCCCTGCCTTAGTGTGAATTTCCTCTAGGTGTTCCTGTTTTCTCCCACATTCCAAAAACATGCATTAGGTGGATTGAACACACAAAATTGGCCCTAGATGAGTGTGTGTGGTACACCCTCCAAGGTGAGTTGTGCCTTGGGCTAGCAACCTAAGCCTGTAAAATGCATAACTACTACAGAAACAATGAGCACTGAAATTTGCTTGTTGCCCGATGTACCACATGGTGTGTAAATGGGAAAGAGAGAGAACATCAGATACAACATGAGGGAGGTGGAGAATAGTGCAGTTTCTTTACATTCTTGTCAATAGTGTATAGCATCCAAAAAACAGCGTATGCTCTATATGCTGAGGAGACACAGTAGGAAGTGACTTGTTCCTTTACATAGTTTACAGGTTGCAGTTAACTAGTTCTGATAAAGTGGTTATACTATTGATTCAAACATAAGGGCAGATATTTTTTTAAATTGTTCAGAACTAAATACTAAAACAGAACTGAAATGAGGCTAATATGACTCAAAATCAAAATCTGTTGTATAACCACACCAATCTACACAGTGTATTGAAAAGTATAAGGAAGAGTATTTAATAGTTGTTAGGGGTTCATCTGGGTGCTCAAACAGCAGATATAAAAAAATGAAGCCATTATTTATAGTTATGTTAAACATACTTATATGTAACATCACTGGGCTGGTTGATCAAATGAAAATGTATAAAATATTATAGTACTTGCACAGACTTGGAAATGATTTAGTGCTACTGCAGAAACTCACTTAACTACAGAAGAAACCCAAACCTTTCTTCTGCGAGGTAGGCGTATAGGGTTCTACAGTGAAGACCGTATTGGAAGGGAAGAAAGAAGTTGAGCACACTAATAAAAAGAAGGTCAGACATTAACATAAAAGATAAAATAGATGCAAAAGGTAGATAACATTTTTGTGAGAAGATGTTGGTGATGCCCCAGAGAAACTGTTGTGAACATTATACCAAACGGGCCTAAAACGTACGAGATGAAATCACTGGCAAATGAAATTGTAGAGCATCACCAAGGTATCTCAATTATGGGTGGAGACTGGAATCTAATAACTTGTATCACACATGTTAAGAGGGGTCTCTAGAGTGATCAGAATATTTCATACAGGGAAAACTCCATAAGATATGCAGATCCTATGGCTAGTCTAACCTAGGAACAGGTAAAGGAAGTGCAGGGGAATACACATTATTCATACCCCCCATGATACATTTTATATGTCAAGGGAGCATGAATATCTGACAGAGCAAACTATCGCATATCCCTGTTTAGTTTCAGACCAGGCTGCAGTGCAATGCACTTTGAATTCCCCAATGAAAAGCATTTTTGAAAGGCGTTGACAAATGGAAAGCAACTAGTGGAGAAATCCAGAAAGAAGACATTTTCTCACTGTGTAAAATGAAAGGTATACTTCATTTTTCTCAAAATCCTGATGATGTAATAAAATTGTGTTAGGTCCAGTGTCTGAAGGTTTACTATATCATTATTGATCATTTCCATGATAGTTCTTTCCATGGTTTTGCATATGTTGAAAAAACAAGGAACGTTCCACCACAGTAAAACAAATGTAAAACTTTAATGAATAAAATCCACTTATTCACTCAGAACCAATGTGCCTTCTTCAAATCTTGATTTGTTAGTCCTGAGTATCCTATTTTTAAAAAACGAACATCCAGTCGCAATCCCTAACATTTGAATCAGATGTCACATTTAGAAATATATGCAAACAGTCATAGTTCGCCAGTTTACATAAGCAGACCAATCAGCCTTTGTAAAAATAAGGAAATCAGCTTTTCGGTCAATCAAGTCTCTCTAGTTTTTTCCTATATATTCTTCTCCAATAGGGAAGAACATGCTCAATTCAATGCATTTGGCCAATAGTAGGCATATACGTTCCGAGCCCCTTTTTATCCTCCAATACGAAACAAGATCTTCGTTGAAACCAAATAACATCCAATCAAGGATGAAAAATTTCCTTGCAGCAGCCAATAGATTTCTTCCTATGCCTGGGATCCCATACTTCCCATGCCTGGGACACCACACGTCTCTAGGAGTTGTTCAGCTGTCCAACACATACACCAAACCATCACCTATATACATGATAACATTATTTTTATATAGACTCTTTAACATGTTGTTTAAGAAATGGCAAAACCTTTGTGATATAATTCACTCTCATCGAGACATTATAAAACATGTCTCTAACTACAGTTCAACCAGCCAGTGGTGTCCCACTGTGAGTTTGCCATTTTTTCGGAGATATATGATGTACTTTACAAACTTAGTAGTTTATGTAAGCACAATGGTGAAGCATCAAATGGAGGTTTTCAATAAGAAATGCTGTGTTTATAAAGACAAATGGCAAGTTGGCCTTAAACAGCGGTTTAATTCATTAAGAATTCCTGTTGGATATCAAGCGGTTTCTGTAACGGCAAAGTATACGAAAGATAAATGAATCCCTATTGGACAGAACAGAAATTTTCCGCTTTTTCTGGGACTCCATTTGCTGTTTGAACTGTAGTTAAAGCGATGTTTTATAATGTCTCGATGAGAGTGAATTATATATCACAAAGGTTTTACTGTTTCTTAAACAACATGTTAAAAAGTTTATATAAGGATAATGTTATCATATATATGCTGTGTTTATAAAGACAAATGGGAAGTCGGCCTTAAAGAGTGGTTTTATTCATTAAGAATTCCTATTGGATATCAAGCGGTTTCTATAACGGCAAAGTATACGAAGGGTAAATGAATCCATATTGGATGGAACAGAAACGTATCCGCTTTTTCTGGGACTCCATTGGCTGGTTGAACTGTAGTTAGACATGTTTTATAATGTCTCTAGAGTGAATTATATTATATTACAAAGGTTTTGCCGTTTCTTAAACAACATGTTAAAGAGTCTGTATAAGGATAATTTTATCATGTATATAGGTGATGGTTTGGTGTATGTGTTGGACATCTGAACAACTCGTAGAGACTTGTGGTGTCCCAGGCATGGGAAGTATGAGATACCAGGCATAGGAAGAAATATGTTGGGTGCTGCAAGGAAATTTTTCATCCTTGATTGGATGTTATTTGGTTTCAACGAAGATTTTGTTTCGTATTGGATGATGTAAAGGGGCTCGGAACATGTATGCCTATTATTGGCCAAATGCATTGGATTGAGTAAGTTCTTCCCTATTGGAGAAGAATACATAGGAAGAAAATAAAGATACTTTTGACTGGCCGAAAAGCTAATTTCCTTATTTTCACAAAGGCTGATTGGTCTGCTTATGTAAGTTGGCGAACTATGATTGTTTGCATATATTTTTAAATGTGTCGTCTGATTCACATGTTAGAGATTGTGATCGGATGTTCTTCTTCTTCTTTCGGCTTTTGCCAGTCAGGGGTCGCCACAGTGGATCACCTTTGTCCGCTCATGATTGGCAGTGGAGTTTTTACGGTGTCGAGTTGCCAGCCCGGCGCCCAACCTTCCACAGAAGGCACACACATGCACACACTCACACCTAGGGTGAATTTAGAGTGTCCAATCCACCTGCAGCATGTCTTTGTGATGTGGGAGGAAACCGGAGCACCCGGAGGAAACCCATGCGACCACAGGGAGGACATGCAGACTCCGCACAGAAGGCACCCCAGCTGAGGATCGAACCGGAGAACCTCTTGCTGTGAGGCGGCAATGCTAAACCACTGCACCACCGTGGCCACCCCATTGAAGTTTTTTTATAATAGGATACTCCTAACAAATTAGGATCTGAAGAAGGCAGTGAATAAGTGGATTTTACTCATTAAAGTGTTAAGTTTGTTTTACTGTGGTGGAACTTTCCTTGTTTTTTCAACATTTTTCTGTTTTATCCTAGAACGTACTTTGGTAGTGTATACCTGAATTTTTCTTTGGATGGTTTTGCATATGACCATAGACCCTGGGAACTACAGACCATAGGTCTCACTGTAAGAATTGTCATAGAAATGATCAATAATATAGTAAACCTTCAGACATTAGACCCAATCCAATTTGGTTTTGTCAAGGGCAGGTCATGCCTACTCAGCCTGGTGGACTTCTTTGAGAAGGTCACCAAAGCAATGGACGAGGGCAAAATGGTTACTGCCTACCTTGACCTGCCAAGGTGTTTGACACAGTACCCCACTTGGGCATTGACAAACTCAGGAGGTTAGGTACAAACTCTTATGTCACCCGGCGGCATACCTCTCAACCATACTGAATTCCTCAGTATTTACCAGATTTGAGGGCAAAATAATGGGGGGCTAGGAATTCAAGAGTGGCCCCTTTAATTCCCAAATTTATTTATTTATTTATTTTTTGTATTGCAACTTTAAATTTGTAGCTGACGTCACCACGCATCTCCAGCCTACAGGAGCGCGCATGATGACATCGGCTACTGCCTGTTGGACACTGTGTGTGAATATTTATTTTAAACTGTTTTGGAGGGAGGGAAATAGGGAATGGCGTGTACAAGTTTTGCAGAGCACGAGCATCCAACCACCCACGTCTGCCTCAGCCTCCAGGTAAGAAACCAGTATTGTATTTTTATCAGACACGTATGCTCACTATTTTGTTATTGTAAGTGCGCTCTTATCTTCTTGCTTACTCTTATCAGATACGCTGCTGGCCCATCTTGTTAACGGCATTACTTACTGCTTTATCACAGTTGTTTTTGGACTTTATTTTAAGGTGCATTTATCACTGTTGTTTTTGATGTGTGTAGGGAGTTCCAGCCATTTCAGAAGGTGCGGAAGACATTCGTTAAGTGCAGTCATTCAGAAAGTGCATTTTGCATTCAGAAGGAAGGTGTGTGCGCTGGCCAATTTTGTTATTGTAAGTGCACTCACTCCTGCTTACTCTCATCAGATGTGGCGCCAGCCTGTTTTAAGTGCATTACCTACTGCTTAGATTACTAGTTATATTTTAAGGTGCTTACTACCAGCCCTTTTGTTAATGGTTATTGTAAATGCACTCATTCCTGCTCTGTTAGTGCATTCAGTCCAGATTATTCTTACCAGATACACTGGCGGCCTGTTTATGTTTATTACTTACTGCTTGACTGCTTGTGTTTTATGGTGCTATCTTATCACCATTGTTTTTGGAGACTTTAGTTGTATTAATGGTGTGTAGGGAGTTCCAGCAGACTCTTGTATTAATGGTGTGTAGTAGGGCATTCCAGCAGACTCCAGGTGTGTGTGTGTGTGTGTGGAAAAAATGCCCCAGTTTGAATATACCTGGTGGCTAGAGGTACACAGGCTCAAACCCTGTACCTTGGGTACTGGTAGCAAGAGCCTGAATTCCATACCCACCACCACTTGTGAAAGCTGGTCCAGATTTTTTTTGCCTCCTATTTTTTTTTCTGTTCCTCCATGTGGTTTTCTGGATTTTTGTGTCAAATCGGTGAGGACTGAATTCACTAAATAATAGGCATTTGAATTTCAGACATCATATTCTTCAGAAAATACATGGTATCATAAAACCTTTTATTCTAGCAATTTTCTAAGTTTATAAGATCAGTATTTGAAATTTGTCCCCACTTTTAGGGCTGTATTCTTCATTATTGGCTTTGTCCAGTTTTTTGTGTTGAGGTTAACAGCTATGGTAAGAACTGAATTCACTAAATGATAGCAATTTAAGTTTCAGTCTTCCTATCTTTCTGAAACACGTGGTGGGTAACATAAGTTGTTATTCTAGCAACTTTCCAAGGTTATGCAAGCTATGTTTAAAATGTATCCCTGTTTTTTGGTATTTTGTCCCCCTGATGCATTTTGGCTTTTTCCAGATTTCTTGTGGTGCAAAGTTGAGAGAGACAGTTGAGTGGATTTTCCAAAGAGTTGAGAGTTTCAGGGGAAGAGATGTGTAGTGCTGCTTATGCCAAGTCTGCTTGCATTGTTAGTAGCACAACAGATAATGTTGATGCATTGCTGATACTGTACTGTGTTGTACTTTTAAAGGGGGTGGATGCTGCAGTCCTAAGAATGTCATCTTTGGTGGTGATAAGTAGCAACTATGAACCTTTTATCAGTTTGTCATCCATTTGCTATTGCAGTATTACTAGCTTATCATTTTTTTTTTTAATGTAACATAGGCAATTTATTCCTCAAGGGCATCAGGCACTTTATTTGTAGATTAAACAATGAAATATAATTTGTTTGCTATCACAACCTCTTCATTAGTTACAGATCTCTCTAATGTGGAATTATTTAGCTGACTTTTACTTCTGCAGAGATTGTGCATATTTACTGATACTGGTGGATTGTAGAAGTTTGAGTAGGCTTTTATGATGGAAATGTTCTGAATTGGGCATTTTTGTCATTATTGGTTCATGCATTTTGTTTCATTGCTTAGTGGAAAAATGTTCAAAACAAATTTAAAATGCGCTCTAACAACTGTACTGTACTGTATTATACTAGGAATATAATTTAATACAGTTAGGAAGGTATATCAAAGAACACATGTATGTTTCATGTGCAAGGTGGCTATGATTTGAAAACAGCCCAAAGGTAATCTTTATCTGCCACTGGCCAGATGCATTTTCTTTGAATGCGAGTTTCAAGGGCAGAGAAGTTTTAATGCTAAGTCTGTATTGTGAGACTGCATTGCTTCGTTTAGCAGATGTCTGTTAGTGTTTGTGCTGTAAAATGTAAAATAAAAGTTTTAAATGAAATCCAAATCATTGTAGAAGTAAAGCAAATATGCACACTACAGTGTTTATGGTCAATGGGGCTAAATAGCCAAGTAATGGACATTGGAATGGCTGCAGGGTGGAGGGCTGTGTATGGGGGTGGCCCTATTCGACCATGATTTTGTGAAGGGGAAGGGCGGCAAACTGACACCCCCGGGTGGCACAAACCGTAGCTATGCCACAGATCAGTAGACCATGGAGAATGATGTTTGGAGGTCCTAGCAAACTGTAATATTCTGTTGCTAAGATTAGAATATTGCCTACCATTAAATGCCCTACTTTACCATAAAACCCACATAATGCAAGTTGCCAAAAACAAATTCCAGAGGTTCATCTTCTCCCTTCCCAGTGAACAGTATTGCTAGAGGGTCTGGGGCCATATTTTGGTTGTCTGTACTTTAGTTTGCCTTTGAAAGTAAATATCCCACAATTCCATTGGAGTGGGTGGGGGTTGCATAATTATGTATGCAAATTTTGTTAATCAGTGTACACATTTGTACCTATTTTTCTTGGGCCTCTGTCCAGGTTTTTTTATGTTTCCAGGTTGAGAGGGTATGTCTGTGGATAAAACCAACAAGAAGGATTTATTGAACAAATACAATGTTATACCAAAGCTTTCGTCCAATTATTTTATTTTGTTTTGTTAGAGATAGAAACTAATCCAGATGCTGTAAGTATAAAATTCACAGAATGTTTTGAAGGAATTTATGCATAGCAACCACTACAAATGATTAGGGGAACAAAACACAAAACTTTCTAAAACATTTAAAACTCCAAAAGTTAAAAGAAGAGGAAAAAGGTAAACTAAATTGCTCAGGCCTCTATGCCCAAAAAGCAGATGATCAAAATGGCTGAAGACCTAATTACCTTGATCAGGTGTTCCCAACCCCCCCCTGATAAGAGGCCTAGGCAAGACACTGATTATGAATCTTCAGATCAGGTTTCTATTTCTTCTGATTCCTCTTCTGATCAGGAATTTTCTATACTACCCTATGAGTATTCAGATGCAGAGGAATCCATCCCATCTGCATCTCCTCCTGAAGATTATTCCTTTGGAGAAACCTTGCATACTTTGAGGGAGCATTTTCACTGGGAGAGTCAGGATTTCTCAGAATCAAAAAAGAGGCTTAGGGATTTCCTTCTCCTCGCTCAGCATAGGCTTTTAGCCATACCCTCCTGTATTAGACATGCTTGATTCCGAAAACACATCAATAATGACTCCAGATTCCTTACCTCCGGCTCCTAGCAAGCCAGACAGATATTACAAGGTTCCTGACTCTCACAAATTTTTATTCGGAAACCCTGCTGCTGACCCTGAAACTATCTCACAGGGTCCCAAAGGTATAAAGGCCTTAACAGCTAAGAATCCTACCCCCTCTGATACAGATTCCAGGGCACTGAATAGATGGGGAAAGAATGTTTATACGTCTGCAACCTTGGCAATTAGGGTCTTAAACTGCCAGTTTCATATGCTTAAATATCAACAGCATGTTATAGGATTATTGAAACAGAAAATTATGTTAATTTCTGAATGTGTGGAAAATAAAGAATTACAGGAATTATTGCATGCAGCACAACAAGATGGAAAGCATACTTTGCAATGTGGCTTTGATTCCTTAGAGGACCTCCTGCAGGGCCACAGTTACTGGATCTGTGATTAGAAGGCATGCCTTTGGGCTGTTTTCAAATCATAGCCACCTTGCACATGAAACATACATGTGTTCTTTGATATACCTTCCTAACTGTATTAAATTATATTCCTAGTATAATACAGTACAGTACAGTTGTTAGAGTGCATTTTAAATTTATTGTTTTGAACATTTTTCCACTAAGCAATGAAACAAAATGCATGAACCAATAATGACAAAAATGCCCAATTCAGAACATTGCTAAAAGAGCAAAATTTGCCTGATAATGTTAAAGCTAAATTGTTGGATGCGCCTTTACAGCATGATACTGTTTGGTATTGAGGCAGAAGAGGTTTTAAAGAAAATGGAAGACAAAGCTAAGTCTATGCAAACTGTAAAAGATTTTTTACAAGTGCAGTCACCAAGATTCAGTAGACACTGGCCTACAAAACATTGGTCCTTTCCTGTGTCCGACAGAGCTTCACGGGGCAAATCCAGGCACTCTAAGGACTCTAGATACCAATCACAGGATTCTTACAGGTCAAAGCAATGGCGTGCCTCTATCTCCAAATCTGGAGGAAATAAAGTGCACCCCTACAGTAAACAGTCTCAATGACTTCCCTCTGCCATCACCAAGCACTTATCTTTTGGCAGCCCCCTTAGGGGGAAAACTAGCATTTCATGCTCAAAATTGGCAGTTAATAACGCAGGCCAAGTGGGTATTAAACATAGTATCCCAGGGATACAGATTTCACTTCCACACTCTGCCAGTTCCAAACAGTTGGCCAGATCTGCCACAAAATCAATGGGCAGGGGCACAGAAACAAGTTACGTCCCTCATGGATATGGGGGCTATTCAGCCAGTGCCAGAACAGGAAAAAGGACAAGACTGTTCATGGTACCCAGAAAAGACAAGGCCTGGCACCCAATACTGGATTTATCAATTTTGAACACATTCTTGGACATACCAAAATTCAAAATGCTGACTTTGCAGCAGCTTCTGCCCATGCTGGGCAAGAACACTTGGCTAGTGACTTTAGACTTAAAAGAGGCATACCTGCATATCCCAATAAGGGAATCATGCAGAAGATACCTCCGCTTCAAGGCTGGCTTCATGCATTACCAATTCTCTGCACTGCCCTTTGGCTTATCTGCTGCACCCAGGGTCTTTACAAAGTGCCTGGCACCAGTAATAGCATTTTGCAGACAAAGAAGTATCCAAATCTATCCTTGTTATTGTTGACAGGCTAGTGGTTTCAGACCTTATTGAGTGGCTTTGATACACTTCTTGAATTTAAAGAATTAACTTGGCAGCTGAGGCTATATGCCTTGGTAGCCTCAGGAATCAATGATTCCTTGTCCATGAGTAGTGTATTAAAGAAGAGAGCCAGTATTGTGTAGATTTTATTTATTTTCATAACATTTTTATCCTAATTGTGAAGTATTATGATTTTTATTGTATGTATTTATTCCACATTTTCAGTACTTTATTTCATTCATGCTTTTTAACTGTTTTTACTCATGTTTTAATTGCTGCAAAGTCACTTTAAATTGATGGATTGCATTATTCAAGACATGATAATTTATGACATTTGATTGGTTGTCAGACAAGTGTATGTTTCTGTGAACTATGGCAGTTCTTCACTCTGAAGAAGTCTTTATTAGAAGTCAAGACGAAAGTGCTCAGTCTTTGTTTTTAATATACTTCAATAAACAAGTGGGAATTACAGTGGTTAGTGTTTCAAGTACAGCACACTACTAGAGTTGTTTCACTCGTTTACATGGTCTTATAACAAATAGAAATGTAATATCAAATGATACATACTGGCTCTATGAAGGAAAGTGTTACAAATATAATACACTGAGTTTTTTCACCCTTTTACGTGGTCTTAGAACAAATAGAAATGTAATAAATGATACATACCAGCTCTATGAAGGAAGATAGTGACCGAGTGTAAGAGGGGGACAACACTGAGGGGATATTTTACAGTACATTCTCCTACAGTGACATTCCCACCCTTAGGTCAGTTTACAACTGTGATCAGTCTGAATATAGCCAGAATAAAGCAATTAATGAAGAGATGCAAGTAAAACAGGTTGTCTGTCATTTCCTGTGACTAAATAACTGTCATATGCAGTATAGTCTGTGGGTCAAGCAAAAGGGGACAATGGCCATCTTAGTAAGGGGTCTTTAGAGTGCACTATTTTCACAGAGACTTCCAGTCACAGAGCAAGCATGTATTTAACTTTGTAGCAAGGTTTTTCATGATAAATATGCTTACATTAAGCAATGACAACATTCTTAGTAAAATTGCAGTTGTAAGGCCTTGTGGCAGAGCTCCTGCAATATCGAGGTCAGATGTAGTTTTAGGACAATAACATCAAAAATGTTAACATTGTATTACCTTTGATATAAATGTATAATTCACCCTCTAATAGAATGTGTTAGTGGCACCGACTATCAGCCAAAGATGTGGCTAGGTTAGAGAGGATTCAGAGTTAGTTATACTAATAGTATATAGTCATTAAAGGGAGGTCAATAGGAGAAAATATTGACTGCTTTTCAACTTCATTCATTATAGACTTAAAAGCAGAGACATGATTTGAGGTTATAGAATTTGTAATAATGAGCTGTTACAGTGCATGTTTGGTATGACAGTAGTAAACAATGATGCAGTAACAATAAGTAATATTTTTAAAGTGGAGAGATACAATACTTTGTTAAAAGGAAAAGTTTTTCATATTAGGGTGAAAAAATGGAGTAATTTACCATAGCAGGTACGAAATAGTAGTAGTCTGAATATAAAAGGCAGATATTTTTTTGTTTGGAAAGAGTGTGTCTATATATATATATATATATATATATATATATATATATATATATATATATTATCTTGGATACCAACCATTGAAGAAAACTAGTAATAACCATGCAAAATGTAATATCTGTAAAGTGAGAGAAAATGTTATAAAGCCTAAAGCAGAGTGGGGCTCTAGTACACAGATTATTTCATTATGTGCAGTAATAAGAACTTTCATATTAAACAGGAGGTGGCTAGAAGTAACTGGAGAAGAAGGTTAGTTAAGGAACCAGGAGACTGGAAGCAGATAAATTATGAGGGAAGAGTGGAAGCCAAGCAGGTGCTTGACTTGCAGGTTAATGGTTGCCTTCTATATCAGGGATTTTTAGCAGAGTACAGACAGAGAATGGATGTGAGGAGGAGTAATAAATGAAAGATGAGCTTAGTGGAGTTTCTAGAGGTGCCAAGAACAGATACTGTCATCAGAAAAAGGGACAATGAGTGGGACGTGTAAGATCTTGGATGAAAACTGAAAGAATCCATCAGAAGAGCTTAGACATTTTTGGGAAAGAAATATAATTTGATAATTAGCTAGGCTAGCCGAGTGCCTTGGATTCTGTCCTGCTACTTTAAATTCCAGTTGATGGTTCCCCCCCCCACCCCCCAAGTGATTGCTCAGGTACAACACACCAAAGGTTTTAAAAACCTTGGATGCCATATTTGCTCTAATTGCAGCTGAAAGCCCTCCGGGTGTAGCATCTTTAGTAAGTGATAGTATTATTTTTATTTTTCTCAGTGTTGTCATCCACATGGAAACTCACTGTCCCTGCATGGAGTAGTACAGTAATTTCTCTCTAAGGCAGCTTTCCAGTTATTTTTTTATTTTTTTTTTTGCTGGTATAGTTTATATTTGGATATTAGAATCTTATGTTTTTGTTTTTGCTTGCTCCCAATTTCAGTAAACCTAATTCAGTGTTCCTCTAAATGATAGTACTAAGGTAGAAATACTCTTTCTTTTTTAAGTGCTGAATGATATGTATGGTAAACTGGTGAAACTGCTACATAGTTGCAATATTTTCTAGTAATAGGATAGTCTAGCTAGTTATACTGACTGCTGCGTAATAAGACTGGTTGCAGAGTCTGAATGTATGTCTTTTAATAGGCTATGTTCATTGCTCCGCTTTCTGTACAATATTTATGATGGTTGCGCTTATTTTGATGTCCTTATTTTATTGCTTTAGTCTTACATTCTTTCCTTTTCTCTTCTTTGGAACTTGTATAGCCACTGAGGACCTGATCGCTTTAAGTTCTCCCCCCCCCACTTGTCTGAGTAAGGAATCCTCTCACTACAGCTAAAAGCAAATAAAACTCTAACCAGCAATCATCCAAAAATAGTCTACAGCCGCAGGTTTAACTCTAGGAACCTTGTTGTTGCCACTTGTGTAGGTGCCAGCTTTTTTGACTACTGTTATGCCTTGTTAAAATATGTTACAGTCAGCTAGAGTGCATACCTCAGGGGCAACAGCTGCAAACCTTCTTCCTCGTAGCCCACCCCTCACCCCTTTCATCCATTTCACTGTTGATAATTTGTTGTATGTTAAGATATTTAGCCCCTCTCAATAGTCATAGCCTTCAGTCCCTTCTCCTCAATACTTGTTCTTTACTAAACGCCAAACAGAGGTGCAAAGTCTCCAGCTGCTTTTATCTTTAGATACATTGTGTGCAGCAAACAATGAATAAAGGGGAATAGAAATATAAAAGAGAATAAAATCTGCCATTGCAGACTAGTAATCAGCATGCAACTTCTACCTGTTGTGTACTCCTACACATAGTTTTTCTTGGAGAAACCTTCCAGTCCTTGAACAAGGGTGCCTGTATGTGTACCTTATTTACTTGGTTGTCCTTTGATAATTAACTAGGTTAGCAGAGTGCCTTGGATTCTCCCCTGCTACTTTAAATTCCAAATGATGGTTTCTCTCCCTTCCCCCACCCCCAAGTGATTCCTCAGGTACAACATACCAAAGGTTTTAAAAACTCTGGATGCCATATTTGCTGTAATTGCAGCTGAAAGCCCTCCAGGTGGAGCATCTCTAGTAGGTGTCCCTGATAGTTTTTTTTTTTTTAGCTAATTTCTATCTGGAAAGTGTAGCCCCGCTCTGCTCACTTCGCTCCTCTCCCACCTCCATTCCCACTCACCCCCATATCATTACCTTTATACTTATCCATACAACCACACCCCCTCATTTCCTCCCAAATTCCCTGCCTCGCTACTTCCTGTTCTCTCGCCTCCCTTCTTTGCTCCTCCCCACACTTACCTACTGACCACTATCAAAGACTACTATACCTTACTCCCACCCCTTCCTCTCATTCTCTTTTCTACATCCCATAAAGTGACATGTCTCTTACGACTCAAACTATCATCCTACCTTCTCTACTCCTTATACTCTATCACCTCATCTCCTATCACTCACAATTACCTACTCCCTATTTACATCCCTCAAGCACCACTCTTAACTCAAGTACTACACCACAACCCTATCTACTAATTTGTCCTTCCACCCCCCCACCACTCCCATTCCTAAAATGAAATATCTCCCCCCTCCCCTTTAAAACAAACAAACAAAGTCTACTTACTCAAATTAAAACCCCATGACAAACCTCTACTTCTGACTGGTGACATTCATCGTATCCCAGGCCCTGCAGACACTACCCTGAACAATAATCCTCCTGTATCTAAACCTTCCACCCTACAAAAACAAGCACAATTCTGCTCTATCAACGTCAGGAGCCTTGTAAATAAAGTTCAAGAACTCCATGCTTGGATAGCTAACTATATTCCTGACATAGTTACCCTAACTGAAACATGGTTAAAACCACACCATCTGGACAGTGAAATCATCTCTCCTGGCTATAATATCCTTAGATTAGATCAACCTAAACGAAAAGGAGGAGGAGTCTCCATACTCTACTCCAATTGTCTCTCCCAAATCAGTCCCACACTATACTTGCCCTCCTTCTCACCAGCTGAACTCTTACTGACCAACTTCAAACTTAACAGTTTTAACACCATAACTGTCGCAGCAATCTATATTCCTCCTGGTGATAATATTAACATTCTTGAGAACATCCCATCTCACCTCTCACATACCATCCACAATGAAATAATTATACTGAGAGATGTAAATATTGATTGGCTTACAATACAAGCTCCCAACACTACTTCCTGTATAAACCTACATGGGTTTGAGCATCTAATCACAACCCCAACCTACATTAATAAATCCCACCAACCTAGCTCTCTTCTTGACTGGATATTGGTCTCCCACCCTCAAAACTATCATAAGTACCAGACATACTCCCCACCTTACCAAACCTAACAAATTTATTACCACCTGCTCACTTTCTCATTTCTGTCCTCACTCCTTTATTCACCAACTCTGCAAAATTACCTGGTCTTACCTCACCACTCTTCCTTTAGATGAAGCTGTCCACTCCAACACATTCCTAAACATTCTTAACTCCATTGCTCCTCTTTGCAGAATTAGAATCAAATCTAATACTGCTCCCTGGCTCACTAAATCTACTAGAACCCTCATGAAAGACTGGGATAGGATTTGGAAAATGTGGACTAAAACTAGGACTCCTTCTCTTCTTCAGAAATATAAAGAACTCAGAAATAAACAAAATCATCCATTATGACAAAATAAACTTCTGTGCCAATCCTCCCTCTACTCTTAAATCAGACCCAAAGAAATTCTGGAGCTCTATTAAACAGACTCTTCATCCAGGAAACCCTTCCTCTCCTAACCCATGTCCCAATGCAACAGCTGAAGACATAGCCAATAAATTTAACAGTCATTTTATAAACTCAGTAACCTCCATAATAACCCCCCCCAGAAACAACACTAGCATCCCCACAAACTCTATACCTCTGCCAAACCTTCCTAACTCCTCCTCTCTAAAAGCAGAATCAACTAACTATGTAAAGTCATTACTCTCTAAACTTAAACCTTGCTCCCCATCTTTTCACAACCTACCCTCTTACTTCCTGCAGATTGCCTCTGAGCCTCTTGCCTATCCTGTATCCATCTTAATCAACCGATCCATTTATGAATCCTATGTCCCCACTGTATGGAAGAATTTCTTTACTCTACCCATTCACAAAGGGTACAACTCCTGAGACATATCCAACTTCAGACCGATTGCCATACTCTCTCCACTGTGAAAAATCCTAGAGAAATGCATTCACAAGCAGGTAATGCATTACCTTCACCAGGAAAACCTTCTCACACCCACACAGCATGATTTCCTTCCCAAGCATAGTACAACTACTGCACTCATATCATTCATCAACATAGTCTCCCTAGCTCATGATAACAATAGACTTGTCTCATGCCTATTCCTTGACCTTTCTAAAGCCTTTGACACTCTCTCTCACCCACTCCTTCTAGATAAACTCACTAACTTACATTTCTCTCCCCCTACTATTGCCTGGTTCTCCAGCTATCTCTTTACCTGCCAGCAATCAGTTAAATGGCTCTCTGCACTATCCTCCTCTCTCACTGTACAAATGGGAGTCCCCCCAAGGGTCCATACTTGGACCACTACTCTTTAATATTTTCACCATTTTGCTCTACTCCTCTTGTCCCCAGTCATCTCTTGTGCAATATGCTGATGACTCAACTGTTATAACCATTGCTGACAACCCAACTAACCTCCACTCAACTACCCAGGCATCCTTCCACACCATTGAGACTCTGCTTAGTGATAAACTAATACTTAATCCAAAAAAAACTAAGTTCCTGCTCTTCCTTCCAAAAAACATCACCACACTCAAAAGTACATTTACCATCTTATCCTGCAACAACACTATCATCTCAGCTGAATCTAGTACTAAATTGTTAGGTGTTACAATAGATGATCAGCTTAAGTTTAATCTCCACATTACTAACTCGGTAAAAAGAACTCATCAGAAACTTGGACACCTTTTCCGTAGCAAGAAATACTTAACTAACACTGCCCAAATAACTCTCTCCCAGGCTTTATTACTCCCAACACTTCTGTACAGCTGTCACATATTCACAGACCTAAATTCTACACTTATTTCCAAGCTTGAAACTACCTATAATAAGATCATCAGATTTGCAGCAAACCAAACCTACAAGTCACACCACTGCTTAGCACTACAGCAACTAGACTGGCTAGAATTCCCTCAGCTGCTCCAACTATACCAACTACAAATCATCCACTCTTATCTACCCTCCTTCTACCCCAGCCTCTCCACTATCATATCCAAATATTCCCTTGCTAGGACGCTATGCAGCTCAAATCATGAATTATTAGACATCTACAAACCCAAAACCAAAATAGGTTGCCTTCACTATAACTATAACCTAGCTACATCCTGGAACAAACTCCCCTTGGAAATAAAATCCCTCCAGCATAGCAAAAGTTTCAAATTAGCCACAATGAAATACCTAAAAACAAAGTGGTCTTGCCACTGTAGCCAACCACCCTGAAATCACCATCCTTTCACCTATTTCACCACCTCAATCTTAATGTATCTGTAACACTATTCCCTGCCTCTTCTACCTCTTCCCTTCCTCTGTCTCCAACCACTCTTAATTCTTACAGTCTCAAAACAACCTGCCTGTCTCCTATACTGTACCTCCCCTACATCTCCTACTAGCCATTCTTACTTTCTGTTCTTGTTTCCAAACTCATATGCAACTAGATCCTACCCACTTTAAATAAGCATCTGCCTAGGTATTAACTCATTTTGCTCTAAGCAGCTTAAATAATATTGTAACTAGTCACATTTTCTTCTGCTAATTGTTTAAAACCTTGTTTGTAGCAACTCACATACTTGTAGCCAATTGTTAATACGCTGCATAATTGAATTGCCTGAGGAGCTTTTTTTCTCTCCATGTCTCTGCTTGTAAGATCCTATAGCTGATTGTTACTACTATGCTACTAAAATGTAATAAATTGTTTTCTAGTCCTGAGGAGCTTTTCTCCCTGGGTCTCTGCTGAAAATGATCCAGACTAACCCAGTTAACAAATGTAAAATAAAATAAATAAAAAATAAATATAAATTATGAAAAGAACAATGGGAGATATGTAGCTCGACAAAGTATACCACAAAGTCCAGACAGTTTAAGGTATTTGCATGGAAGTGCCTGCATGAGTATTTTGGTACTTGCATATTATCACAACCACATTTTTGTGGTAATGCTGGTTGCTTCTGTTTAGGTGAAGAAATAGTAATAAACTTTTATAAAGTTTAAGAACATGTTTTCTGTAATGTTTTTAAGTTTTAGAAATGTTTGCCATTCAAACCATTGAGAAAATAAGTATTGAAAATAGGTTTCCCGTTTTATTGCTAGCAACTCTTGTCAGTTAAGCATGTCCCATACTACTTCATATGCATTCCTTTTCTCGTGCCATCAAATGTTGTCAAAGCAATCCACATCATCTCTGCTTTGTACGCAGAAAAGCATTACAACACCAACTAAACAATCCATATCTCTAGAGCTGTAACACATACTAAAATCTATGCAATTAAAACAGACATTGCACTAAAAACAGAAGCATCAGTACATAGAAGCAAAGCAGTACTGTCTACTTATAACAACATTTACTAAGTTTGTTTGTGTCTTTTGGCTTTTCCCGGTTAGGGGTCGCCACAGCGGAACTCCAGTCCGCTAATGATTGGCAGTAGATTTTTACCTACCGGCTTGCCAGGCCTGACGCACAACCTTCAACGAAGGTACGCCCATTCACTCATGTCTCCATGCAGAAGACGCTCTAGCTGAGAATCGAACCGGACAGTGTCTTACTGTGAGGCGACAACGCTACCGCAGCACCACCACCGCGGGTACAACAATGTTTACTAAGTATGTTTCATTTTTTTAACCTTTCATTATATTGTTTGTAAAAGTTTAACCATTAAATACTTTACCTACATTAAATTACATGTGTCCCATTTACTCTATACTGTTTGAAAAACTTTATTAAATACTTTACCTAAATTACTTTGTATGTGTCCCGTTTTTTTTCTTTTCAACTAAAACATTCAGTTAAAATAAGGCAAACGTGAAGAATAATCCTTCTGACTTGTGCCCCATTTCTTCTTTTAAGTAATAAGTCCAAAAATAACAAGGTAAAGCTGAAAAATAAATCTCCGGAAAGCTCCTCACATCGTACGTTAAGTCCCACAGTCCTTTCAGGCCACCATATGTACACATACAACCACTGTTATCGCTGAATTAAACGCTCAATGTCTTTACACCACATTACACACAACTCTTAAAATTGTACTAATCGTTTATAAAAAGCACCATCAATATCCCAGTACACTTTGTAACAGTTTACCCTTCCCTCTTACACTTCATTTTTGTTATTAAAGTAAACGTCAGAAACATATACCATATCGAAAAATGTGGTTGCGATAATACGTAAGTACCAGTATTTTTGTATGGTCACCAAGTAGACTTCAAGGGACCTTCTCTCAGGTGGGGACATAGGTATTGGAGATGTGAAAGGGAGGAGAGAGGAAACTGGGAACGTCTTTTGGGAGTGATTTTAAAAACTCCTTACAAAATGCTTTGATGCAGATGTTAGGGTTAACGCATTGTAGTGACTATGGAGATGATGTTTTTGAGTTAGTGTTTAGGGTTAGAAGTGGTAAGGTATAATAAGATCTTAAGTGTAATGCTGTAGATGGAGAAAAAGCAATAATGAGAAAATGTAAAGCAAAGACTAAACCTACTTTAGAGAATGTATTGAATATTGCAGAATGATTATAAAGAAAATGGATGGGATCTTTAAAGGAGGGTGGAGGACAGAAATAATACATATAAAGTAAGTGGCATAATTAGGATCAATGCATACAAAATAGTGCACAAGAAGATGTGCGATGCAAGAGACTTGGTGTATTCTGAAAAATATGAAGATATGATGTAAAGACTAATTTGAAATTACGAGGAACAATGTATAATGCATGAAGGTGACCATGGAAAATGTGTTTATAATGTGTGGGAACTCGTGTTGAAAGTTAGTATGATGAACAAGTAAACTTGTTAAAAAATGTTCTAATGTTGATACTTATTTTATGAATAGCGGGTCCTGCAGTTTAGAATAAGTCGATATCTGCAAACTGACACAATCTTGCAGTCATGCACAGTGAGGCAGTCCTTTGCTGCAAGTATGGAAGAGTGTTTGTAAACAATTATGACAGATAAATATTTTCCATAATTATTTTAATAAGTCAAAAATGGAGTGATACTGTTTACATACCCCTATGCATGACAGTGGGTAGTACTAAAAAAAAAGGACACTAAAATAACATCTAGACATCCACTATTGTAACAGTTTGATACGCATGTTTTAATAACTAGTAGTATTCCCCTAGTAAAGCTGATATTGCTGGGTTATTTTGTTGTGCAAGGGAGCAGTGTGTTTTGTGGGAGACAATAAATGCCATGGGTATTGGAACAAAAAATTATGTTAAGCACAGTCAGGTAGGAGGAACACAGCCAGGTATACAATAAGTTATTTGATGTATGGGGTATTGATGTTACATTTTTGTAATAATGAGGTCAGTATCTCATGAATGGTGTCTTGTGCATTATGGAGTAAGTACCATCCACAAGTTGACTGAATGTAATACTGTGGGAATTTGCAGTACTTGAGTTAGAGTGCCAAAAACAAAACTTACATTCATCTCTAATACATTAACTCACAGTAAAACCACATTTAGCATCACCTCACTACTAAACAGTACAGTAATTGAACAAGTATCTCATACTAAATTCTTGGGAGTTAAAATAGATAACATAAAGTTTGACATCCACTCCCAAACTGTAATAAAAAAAAAACATAAAAAGCTTAGCTTACAATAGAGATCAAAACTCTTCTTAACTGGTAAAACAAGAGAAACTTTATCAAAAATCTACCCCTTACCCATTCTATTATATACCCACTCAATATTCACACATTTACAATCCAGTACACTAAGAAACTTGAACAATGTTATAATAAAATGGCATGATTTGCTACAGTCAGCCACAGTAATATGCATCATTGCTTAGCTGTCAAACAGTTCAAATGGATAGAATTCCCCAGTCAAGTCTTACTATCCATATCCTAATTTATGACCCAGACAAATATCCAGCTCTCAAAGGTATGATTCAGTTCTATCATCAAAATAGAGCTGTCTGTTCTAAAGATAAACTATTACTCGCCATCACAAAATCCCAAAACTTATCCGGATACTCACTATACTCTAACTTCATAGCCAATCTCTGTAATGCCCTCCCACTAACCCTTAAAGAAATAAAAAACTATCAGAACTGCAAAACAAACCTTCAGGAATATATCACAACAAACTAGATTTGCAACTGTATATTCCCAGGCTGGCAACACTACCTCCCCTCCTATTATTGCTGGCCTGTCATTTCTGCTTTGTTTCTATCTTGTAACTACTTCTATACATAATGGAGTACATCAGTCACTGTTGAAGTGTAATCACTATTCAGTACTGTCAGAGTACTTTAACTTTGTCCTGTATACAAAGAGTCAAACAACTGAATGTCATGTGTGTCTGAAACAATTAGTTGTATTATCTTGTATGCAAAAATATTGCAAAATATGGAGCTTTTCTCCCGGAGTCTCTGCCGAAAAGGGGACATCAGGCCCAGTCAGACTTTGCTGGTAATGGAATGTAGAGTAAATAAAATTATGGAAAACATTAACTGTTTTACATATTTTCTTTACTAAAGTAAAAGAATTCTGCGCGATACTGTCATGCTAGGAGGACATACACAGACAGAGGATTTTAGAAGAAAAATAATGATGGACGAATTAGGTAAGACAAACAGACACACTTCAGTACTTATTTGAGGTACACTGTATTAATATTGGTAGCATTCTAAATTTGAGCATAATATTTCATGAAAATTAGGATTTGCTTAAACCAATGTGCCATCTAAAAACTGGCACTATTTGCTGGCATGCATAGTGAAGCAGTCAATGTGGAAGATTGTGGTGATTAAGGAGTGTTTGCAAAACGTTATGAAAAAGAGGATACATTTATTATGGAGAAATGTAGAATTATGCTGTCCTGTTGGGGTAGCATATACAAGCTGTGGGTGCTAGTTAAAACTTCACATTAAAACAGGATCTACCTTGAAGGCATCCATAGCTATAAATGTTGGAGTTGGTAAAGTAGTTATGAATATTATCTGTTGTCATATTGGCACTAATATTACAATAGCTTTGTGGTTTGCAGACAGGTGCTTCTATCTTGTACACAGCATAGCAGAACACAGTTTTGCCACTCAGAGTTGTTTTGTAATCTGCATGGTTTTGTAGAGTAATGTTAATATTTTTTGAAGTGTGAAAATATAGTACATAATTTGCATTGATTGCACCATATCACAGAACGGCAGGGTGCTACCATTTCTTTCCATACACCACTGGAAATCTCCAAGAGTCACAGATCTCTCATAGATAATACTGAGTCTATCTTGCGAGTCTGCTGAATTAAAGATCTTTGACCGTAATACTAATAATGTTTGCTAGTAAAATGCAATTTTTCTTTTATGAAATAGTATAAACTCAATGCCACCAATATACTTTTGATATAACACCAGTATGTAGCTCATTATCTGTTGAGCAACTTTCATATTGTACTTTTACTGTTTGGAATACTACAAATCATGGGATGTGGACATTTAGTAGTATTTTTTTTTTTTTTAGAAAAACCTCCCAGGAAAAAAGTGGTTTCCTGGCTTAAAAGGCTTCACAAGGAATTGTTTAACCTCATGCTGCCCTGGAATAGGTGAAAGGGAGCTCTCATAAATACTTCTTACATTACTCATTTCAGGTCTCCCACTTTTTCATTTCACACGTTTCCAAGCATTGTCGTCCCCACTGAGTCTGTTTGGCACCTCAGTACTCTAGGGCTTATTCTTCCAATCTTTTGGCTGCCCCTGGTTCCAGACAGCCTGTTGGGCTGACTTTTTTGGGTATTTAGCCAAATTGTGGACACATCAAAGTCCCAGATGGTAAATTTAACAGATGGGTTCTTATTTTATCAGTTGATTTTCTAGTGGGCTGTCTTTGATGGGTGACAGATAACTTTCCCCACCATCCTTCTGTATTTGGAGCACTCTTCCTTGCTGCTTCAGCTGTTGGAATCTACCACACAGCCAGTTAAGGCAAATTAGCAAACTTATGGGCTAGTTATCTGTCCTGATGTGGCAGGTGTTAATTTTGATGTGCATTAGCACATTAGCATAGGATAAATAGTACTAAACTTGTGAGCCTCAAAGAAAAATGCTGGAATGAGAGAGGGTGACACTAGTTGTAGACCACCTAAGGAAGGGGATTTCCCTCTAGATCATCTTATTTTCCAGGTGCTGTGGCATTCTGCAAGTTGAAGGTTGGAGTAACTTAGTGGCAGGCCATAATCAACAGTGTTGGCTTCTCTTTTTTCAAAAATAATTAAAAAAAATTACCACTGAAAGGAAAATCTGCAGTCTTTTGTTGAGCAGGCAAATAAACATTTACATATTTATTTTAGTAACCTGACCTTTCATTTGTCTGCATATTTGAGAATTGTTTTGCAATATTTAAAAAGTTGTATTATATAGCTGCCTGTGTAGAGATTTTACTGTTTTAATGTGGTCTGTTTCTCAACCGCAGTGCCCCTTTGCTGCTGTGTGTCTATATGAGATGCCGGTTTGTCAGAGTGAAATGTTAACTTTGGCAGAACATAGCCCACCATGAGATCTTTCATTTTAAATTGCAGGTCAGCTTCCTGATGGTTGGGAACAAGCCATGACACAGGATGGAGAGATTTACTACATCAACCATAAAAACAAGATAACCTCGTGGCTGGACCCAAGGCTTGATCCACATTTTGGTAAGGATTTGTTTGAAACTTTCTAACAGTGACTACAAATGCATAAGATACAATATTGATAAGTTAACCATTTTTTTGATACAGGAGGAATAATTTAAGATTTTTGAAGCAAAGTAGTGTAGTGGATGTGTGTATATGATAGTAGGAATGCCCTTTAACCTGATTGTTTCTTCTTTTTTTAACTCTAAAATTTGAACCTTGTACAAACCAAGTAATTTTATATCTGTATATATGATTTTGCTGTAATTTACCTAAGACTGCTATGGGACATACAGTGTAAGCAATTAGCAAGTCTGCCAGTATTGATCCTTGTCTTTAAGTTGCAATTTCACTCTTCACTTTTCAGATAGTAGGTATTAGATGGTGAGTAAATAGTATGATCCTCAAGAAGTAAAGGGTATGAAATCAGCCAGAAGGTGTTGCCACTTCACATGTTCCTGTTTTATGACTGGGTTACAGTGCATTTGGATATGGGTGTATTTGTGAATATGTTCAGGAAGGCATTAGACGTAGCTCCTCAGAGAGGGCTTTGGTATGGGGAGGGAAACAAAATAATGAATTGGTGGAAAGGTGGTTGTAAGGGAAGACTGTTAGGGTGATAATGAGAATGGGGGTAGAACTGAAAGTGCTCTCCTGGACAGCCTTCCAGTGGATCATGCTGCAATGGCTTTTATTATAACATTGACAGAACACCACTTTACTTTACAAGTGAATAAAAACCAGTGACCTCATACATTCGGCGGCTACCCCCCCCCCCCAAAACTGAAAGTGCTCTTGTGGACAGCCTTCCAGTGGATTGTGCTACAACTGTTTTTATTATAACATTGACAGGACTACTTTACTTTACGGGTGAATGTAGTTGCCTCTTTCATGGTGAATGTGCTCCTAAACATTTACACTTGTAAGCTATTTTGTACTTTACAAGTATTGACAAAATAGCTGAATATAGCGTCCTAGTGCTCACTAAGCCAGCGGCAACAGCTGCATATGACACAATCATAGACCACCCTTCATTCTTTCGGACTAACAGACTTTGCTCCAGTGACTCCGTTCAATACTTGTAGTTTGGCGACCCTGTTCCTCAGAAGTATATTTAGACTCGGGGCTTATAATTCACTAACAAACGGAACCTGTGTGTGTGTGTGTGTGTGTGTATATATATATATATATATATATATATATATATATATATATATATATATATATATATATATATATATGTATGTATATGTATGTATATATGTGTGTGTGTGTGTGTGTGTGTGTGTATATGTATGTATATATATATATTTATTTCACAGTTTGTTTTCCAACCTAAGATGTTTTACCCTCCATTCCCTTACCCATATTAAACTCCAGTGTGACATCCATCCTAATCCAGCCCAACCCTTGCCACATTCTCTACCTCCCCCCCCCAAAATCCACATTCAGGCACTGCACCTAACTCCTATCTGCTACTGAAAAAAAAAAGTAACTCTGAGCTTCTCATCATAACATCAGCCTCAGAAGCTTGATAAACAAAGTACATGAATTTCATGCTGCTATTGCCCTTAACTCCCCTGATATAGTTGTCATTACTGAAACATGGCTTAAGCCTCATATTAAATCTGAAGAAGTTCTTCGCAATGGTTACAACATCCTCAGAACTGATAGAGTAGCCAGACTTGGTGGTGGCATTGCCATTTTGTTTAAAGACCATCTTAAATTGGCTTAACTTAACTCTACTCCACCTGATATCAGTAACTCAGTTTCAGTAGCATGCCTAGATATGAATAATCATAATTCTATTATCTTTATAGTGATCTACCCTACCCCCCTGCTAATAACCTCCAAAATATTGAAAACTTCCTTGAATGGGCCTCTACCAACCAGCCATGAAGCTATTGTACTTAGTTATTTTATCATTCACTTGACTACCTGCTCTTCTAACCCCCCTACTAACTTTATAAACCTGTACAATTTCTGTCAAAAAAATTAACCACCACACATGGATCGACAAACACACCAACAGGCAAGCCAGCCTTGACTGGATTTTGACAAACAAATCTAATATTAGCTGGGTGTCTCCCTGGGGTCTATATCAGAAGCTTGAAAAGGCTTCTGAGTGAATACAGAAACAGCGACACATATTCATTTTATCGCATTTAAGTGATTTGATGAATATGTCATAGGGCAAGGAGATAGTTGGCCAACTTCATGAAGTTGCCCTTTCCTTCCCTATAGTGCAATCTCTGAGTTGGTATATTTAGTTAGGGGAGTGTCGGGGACAGAGCTGTTTATGGTGTTAAATTATTTTTTTTTTTTTTTAGTGAATGGCCGCGCAAGTTTTTTTCCTAGGGAAAAATTTGATTACGTAGCCATTCGCTATTTTCAGGTTTTGTGCATTGTGTGTTGACTTTTATGTAGTCGCACATATGCACTTTCGGTGTTGTAATATAGACCTGTCTCCCTGACACACTAAGCGATCAATTCCCTACCTACTTGATTAGAAAACATACACACAATTCCTGTAACTTCTCATTTCACTACATTCGCAATAAAAACACTTCTCCCCTACCTTATTTAATACTCTTCTTCAACAATACGACTGGGCACCTCTAAAAACTCTTCAATTGGATCGCACGGTACAGTACTTCAACAGTGCTTTCCTACAAATACTTAATGATCTAACCCCAATTAGAAAAATTCATACCAAATCCAAATAGATTCCCTGGTTGTCAAAAGACAGTACTTAAAGGGACAGAGCCTGGTATCTCTTTCAGAATAATAGAAGTAAACAAAAGCTCATTACTTACCAACAACTTTGAAATCAAACCAAAAAACTAATTAAATAAGACAAAAAACCTACTTCCAAATAAATCAGCTAAAATACCAGAAAAATGCGAAAAGATTCTGGCAAACAATCGATCTCTTTCTCAACCCGGGAAAACCCACTACCCCAGCCCCAACTCTGACCAACCCAAATGATTGCATAGCCACTCAATTTAACTCACATTTTATTAACTCAATAACCTCTTTAATAAACAGAACCCCTAATAAGCCTCTGTCCATACCTGAAACCTACAACAGCAGTTCTACCCTCCTCCATCTCAAACCTATCCAAAAAAGTTATGTTAAAAATCTCCTTTCTAAACTAAAACTTTGCACACTAGCTGCAGACCAGCTACCTGGTGACTTTCTACAACTAGCTGCTACTTCCATCGCTTACCCTATATCTATTCTCATTAACCGTTCTATCTCTGAACATTACTTACCACTCCTCTGGAAAATATCTCACGTCATACCCTTACATAAAGGTGGTCCCTCTACTGATGTATCCAGCTACAGACCCACAACCATTTTGTCACCACTTGCTAAAATCTTAGAAAAATGTATACATAAACAGATCTTAGACCACTTTCTGTCAAATAATCATTATCTAATACACAGCTTGGCTTTTGACCTAGGCATAGCACCAGTACACCTCTAATTATCTTTACTAATACCAAGGTGTGTTAAAAGCATTTGACACTGTATCTCATCAAATACTTAAACTGGCTTTCTACCACTGCAGCTCTGAAGCCCTAAGCTGGTTTCATAGCTACCTGTCAGATAGGAAACAAGCCACTTTATGGGACAATAAACTGCCCTCCCAGTTCCCTATATGTGTAGGAGTCGCACAAGGATCCTTGGACCACTTTTATTCACAATATTTACCAATGGCCTAAACTCCTCAGCAAATTCAGCCTCAGTCATACAATATGCTGACAATGCTTCCCTAATATGCTCTGCCCCCCTGTCAAGGAACTCCAAGAAAAAACTCAGGCAGTCCTCCAGAATATTGAAAACTACTTAACAGCTCATCAATTTATACTTAACCCCAATAAAACCAAGCTTATGGTCTTCTATAATACCTTAATAGCAACCAACCAATCAACCACCTGACTCCAGTGACACAAAAATAGAACCCGTTGAACATACAAAACTTTTGTGTCACAAGTGATAGTAGACTTATATTTGACAAACACCTTGCACTAACAATTAAAAAGGTTCATGGCAAACTGGGTTTTCTCTATAGGGCTAAATCGTATCTTACTGACCATGCCAGACTCGCAACAGCCAGAATCCATTTCTTATCTTCTGTGCTTTAATGTTGAAAAATATTTACCAGTCTTCGCAAATCTGAACTGAATAGCCTTGAATCTTGCTATAACAAAAAAAAAAAAAAAAAAAAAAAAAGCCAAATTTGCCACTAATCAGTCTCAAAGATCTCACTGCCCTTCTCCAGCTGAACTGGTTAGAGCTCCCTTGCCTGCTTAATCTGACTCTGCTACTAACTGCCCATATATAGTCTTATATGAACCTGATGACTGCCCAGCTCTATCTGACCTTGTTCAACCCTGCACTAACCTAAAATCTCTTAGGTCTGCTGATGAAGTATTGAAGGCCATTGACTACTTGATGAAATATTGAATAAAACCCAAAACTCTCACAGCGTCTCCTTATACTCTCATATCATTGCCAAACACTGGAATTCTCCACCTCATAGTCCTTAATGGAATATTTCACCAAACGTAGGCTTTGCTCATGTTCTCCACCAGGCTAACTAACTTAACCCCTTACTGTCTATAACTTCCTTCTCTCCACCACCCATTGTCAGTATTTCATAGCAATTGAGCCTTCTTAGCTTCGGTTTGTGATATTTTTGTCTTGAAAAAACAAAACATATATATATTTTTGTTTTGTCTGTATTAATAGTATAAGCTTATTGTGCTACCATTGTTATATGCTGTTAGATGCAATGTCAAGGGACTTGCGTTTGAACTTCTATTGTAATTGTCATATGTACAAATGTATAATTTTGTAATCTTCCTTGGAGCTTTTCTCCCCGGGTCTCCTCTGAAAATGGGCTTCTGGCTTAGGTAGACCCAGTTATCAAATGTAAGGAAGTAAATGCATAAATAAGTAATGAATTGGAAACTGTCAGTGAAAAGGAGGGTAACAAGTGATGTACTCCAGCAACCAGTTATGGGCCCATTTCTATTGCTATATTTTTTCCTCTTTTCTACACACGGAAAGACATTTAGGACAGAGTCCACTTGCAGCTGATACCATTATAAGGACCATAGTGGACAATAGTTGTGGAGACCTTAGTAAGGCATATGCACAGATTAAGAGATAGTAGTTACAATCAGTTGTAGACAAATGCAGGTTGCTACTTATCAGTAATTTAACCCTGTGATATATAGACTGTAAGGTACTGAACTAAGAAAAGGATCTGGGAATGGTGATAACAGCACCACAGAGAATGCTCAGCATACAGGAAAAAGTTACAGCTAAAGTCCTCTAGATGCACAGCTATATCTTTAGGGTAGTACATTCCAGGGACAAATATGTTGTTGTTATACTTTACTGGCTAATGGCCATACTTTAACTGAATAGTGAGTGAATTTCTGGAGATCGTGCAATGGCATGACAATGCCAAAAAAGATGCAAATAAAACAGGTATTTTTTTTCTTTTTTCTAGCCTCTGACTGTTCTCCTTCAGCTCGAAGTAAGTGAGTTTTTTTTTTCTTTTGCAAGAGGCACCTCAGCAGATACAAGCAATGCAGTCCCTTACTATGTAGACTCAGACTAGGTTGTGCTTCCTCTGCCATAGAATCATCAGCTGTCCTACCGTGTGCTGATTATTAGGTTAGTACTCATTGTCTGCTCTTACTCACTGCTGTTCCTGTCATTGTGATTGATGAGCAGCTCATGCTCTTCCCTCTCTAGCTAACTCCTGCAGCTAGACCTTGGCTACAACAGAAGTCAGGGCAGCTGAAAAGCTGCTGTGATAGCTAGTAGTATGAAGTGATTGGATTATGTTTCTGGAAGTGATAACGACTCTGCATACTAGAGGCAAGTGGGATATAAGGTCCAAGCCCATAGGATTCTGCAGAGAGACTGTGGAGAAAAGGAAAAGAGGAGGAAAGATAATGGGAAAAATTAAAGAACCTTAGCACCAGTTAGAACTAAGTTATGTATTGGTCTTCAGCAGGTTTTATTTGACTAAGGTAGTTAGTTGGTTGAATGGGTGAAGCAACTACAAGGGTGTTATTTGCAAACTAACTGGTACGATACTCCTGGGAATTCAATAATCTCTGTGTAGGCTTGGGTCTGCATCATATTCTCAAAAGCTGACAATATCAAATCTGACATTGTCGACATGAGAATATTGAATGCTCAGAATCTCGAGCGTGTAAGGGGAGATTTCCATTTACTGCAATGTAGTGCGGTCTCAGAGTTGGTATATTTAAGTAACGGGAGTGTGGGGGATGCAGGGTGGCTTGCCCCCCTGCTTAAACCCATTTGGGTACTTTTTTTTTTTTTTTTTCTTGTCTTTTTATAAGGTCGACATTTGAAGACATCAACCATATGGTGTCGACCATATGTTGTTCGATGTTTTCAACTGTCGATCTTATAATATAGACCCGTAGGCTTTGTCTGAAGCCTACACAGATTTTACATTCTAGCACGATGAGCAACAGAGCTAATCGTGTATTCATGCTGCTCATTGTGCTTAGATGAATAGAAAAAAGGTTTTGTGGCCAGCAACGGTGTTGTTGCTGTGAAATCATGCAGAGCAGCACAACCACAGAAACCTGAACCATTCAAGTGTGCCTATGAGCAGTCCTGTTGAGTGAGATTGCCTAGGCAGCCATAATGGCTACCAGGGATGAAAATACTGCAGTAACAGCAGTAATAATACAGTAAAAGTGCATTGAATGCAGTGTACACAGCAACAGATATTTGCAGAATGAAATAATAGAGGGGCAGTAAATGGCAAGGGCAAAAACAAGGAAATGTACACTAGTCAGAGAATGTGTGCTGATGAAAATGGGTGCAGATATAAATGATAGGAATGAATAAAGAGGAATAGGGCATGGTAAATATGGCAATGTCCTCAAAATAGGATATGTCAATGTATGTAGACTTCAAAGGCAAGTCAGTAGCATAACATTAAGCAGATACGTCGATGGCACAGTATGTACTGCTGTTTACACCTCCTGTGAGAGTATACTATGTTTTCACTCTTGATAGTATAAATGTGACTGTCACACAAGGTTGCATGTCAGTGGAAGTGAATGGTTGTGATATAAACATCACCAACATGCTCACTGGAGGGGGCATTTAGCATAGACAGTATATGCAATGGAGGGTATGTGCATACTCTGAAGGTCTGCAAAATGACTTGCTTTAATGTCACTGACCTGGCACCAAAGCTCTCACCAGTCAGGGACAAACAGCGAGAGACTCCTGGACAAATGTAGGCAGAAACAGGCACAGTCATAGGCACTGTTAAAATATTCTGATCATTAATCTGCAGCATTGACAGAATATGTGAGTGGAACTTATTATACGTGTTTTACAGGAACAGACATGTACATCTGTAATGATTGTCAGTATTCTATAAGGGGAATTCACCACCTCTTCCCCAAAAATGACTTTTTCTGAGGGGTTAAGAGAGACTGTGTTAAACCTGGAGTTGAACTCCGAGGCAGTTCTAGCCAGTTGAGAGGTTTGCATGACACGCAAACCACCTGCAAGAATCAAACCCATGGCATCAATGTTGTCACTGAGTTCTGTATTTACTGGGTGCAACACAGAAAGACGCATCACACAAGCATCTAGTTGAACACCTTGAAGGGAAGTCTGCATGTCAAATTCTAGTAAGTATGGATCTCAAAGAGTAGTTCTGTATGGCTGATGAGATGTGTGGGAGCTCACTGTGCCAAATGTGATACACTTGACTAAAGCATCTGCATCCATGGAAGCCGTATGGATAACATACAAACAACACACTGTTATGATGGATTCCCTACACACAGCTGGGCATTGCATTCATCCACCACATGTAATAGCAATGCATATAGTCTGAAGCATCTGCAATTGATGTGCATCAACTGTGTGCATAGAAAGTACAGCAGGGCAAAGTCAAGTGTCAATGATCAAGTAAGCTGTCACTTTGATATTGTACACATGGCAAACACCCTATGTAAGTACATGTCAAAACTCAACACGTGCCATTTGATTACTGTTCCCCTGATATTGCCAGAGAAAATGTTATACTGTCATGAAATCCTGACATACAGCCGTATGGCTTCATGCAGACTGCCAAGTGGCAGTACTAATATGATGTAATGGTACATGTATAATGCAGTACAATCATACTGTAACACACTATAGCTGTACTTATGCTACAGTTGGACTTCAGGCTGTATATTACCTCCAAATAAAAAGTTGGGTCTGAATTACATGCAGAGGATGAAACCATCAGTGTATGTTGAAAAAGGGGGGGGGGGGTTGGGAGGGCTATATGAAACTGCTGTGGAGACAGCAGTGTAAAAGCATCTTCTGAATGCTACTTGAGTGATGATGGCAGGACCTGCATGCAAGCTCCTTTGACTGCAGGCACGCACAAGATGACTACTGTGAGGTTATAACCCCTACCTAATTACTCAAGCTAGACAAGAGAGTACTTAATGCTCACACCACTGCAGAAGTCTGACTTTACCAGTGTCACAGTGCACTTTATAGAAGATGACATCGTCATAGTATTGCATACATACAGATACATTCTGGCAGCCTAGGTGAAAGAAGCTGTCATGAATGCATATTGCAGAAGTGAGTCAGACGTTTGTGTTTGTCAGGATGTTGTTTAGATGAGACACACACACACTTTAGAAACACCAGCAGTACAGAGATGGAGTTATGTCCACAGTAATGCAAGTTACTGACAATATCAATGGGATATAATCATGGATCACTAATGTCCAATATCACCATAAACCCATACCAAATGTAACAATGCAGTTATGCTCTGTAATTCTGGAGTCTGTTTGACAGTAGTCCAAGTCCTGTTATGTCATTTGCAAGTGCATTGCTGCAGGGCACACATGAATATCAGAAAGTATGTGGTCAGCCAAGCACAAATTACTGCCCTTCTCTTGTATTTATGAATGCATTTCCATGTATTGTAGGATTACAGCCTAGTAACCAAAGTTAGACACATTAACCACCTCTTACATAGCACTTTGCGAAGAAACTGATTTGCGTAAATGATGGTAAAATATTCATGCATGCAAGTTTTGAATTTTAAGAATTCAACTTGGGCTTGTGAAGTAGCAGTGTCTACTGGTGCTCATTGCCAGACTGTGCACAAATCGGGACATACAGTAACTGACCTGATTGGGGTTAACTGCAAAATACATCTGTTTGTTCCTAATGTTTCATAGGTCAGGCTTTCAGGATATGTTATCAGAGTAATTGCTGCCAGATAGTATGATGTGCATGCTGTAGTCTGTCTTTGAAATATTGGGGCCAAATTTTTATTACATTAGTAACCATTGGCCTTGCCTTCCCCATTTGCATGACATTAAGCATAAAGCATAAGCAGTGATTTGCTTAAGGTAAAAAGTGAAAAATGTAATTTTCTTCGCTTAAACAGGCTCAGCAGGGATGCACAGCCATCAGCATACTAGACAGTACTGATTGTGGAAAATGCATCTGCTGCCTAGCTTTCTTTGTGGCATATGATGTAAAAGCAGTGAGCACCTGGTCAGAACACAGGTGAACCAGGGATCAAATCCAAACAATTCTTGTTTTTTTTATAAATGGTGTCAGGATATCATTACCTAAGTAAGTGTGAATTTCACTGAGTATGCTAAAGTATGTATCTTCCCTGAATTGTATCAGTAATGCTTACCTCAACACACATCTACAACTAATAGCCATTTTGCAGGCCTAACTGCAAATCAAAAGTTAATTTTGTCTACAGCTTGCTACAGGTGACAAGGGGTATCTTTTGAAATGATTAGTATGACTCCACATATATGCTCACTGTTTGTCTAGGGCCAGATATCCTGAAAAGTGTGTGATGTATGCTTCTTCAAAGGAAAGATAGTTTCCATATCCTATTAGATGAGCATTTCATCCGTCACCACATGAAGATAATACCAAGGGAATCCTACAGCAGATTTTGAAACTTTACACACTACGGGAGCACTTATCCCTTATTGAATCAAGGTGCATGTTTGTATTGGCCCTCGGCAGAGTCATGAGAGTATGCAGAAAACATGATATGACATGTACATCCATCAGCCTAATAGATGCACAGATGTAAAGAGGGGTGGAAGTGAAGAGATGAATACAAGGCAGGATGGAAGTGAAGGGATGAATACACACACAATGTTTTGTGTAATGGAACATTCATGGAAATGCTTATGGTCTCTTCTCATTATTAAGCTGCCATGCTCTGCAGCATGAAGTGACAGGCATAAGGGTAAAGAAGGGTTAGTAGAGGGGCAACAAGCTTATACCAAGGAGAACAAGATTGGATAAATATGCCATAGTTGTGGGGATGGTTGTCAATGCAAATAATTTTTTTGGCCAGTATTCAATACATCTCCATGAGAACTCATAACTATGGCAGATGTTAAGATGTGGGTGATTAAATATCAACATATAACATCATGCTAAGAAATGATGTGAGATATGTCTGAAATTGAACCCTTGATGCTATGGGCAAACATATCTTCAGTCAGGTTATTTTGTGTCGGCACTCCACATAGGAAATTACACTGTTACATCCAGCAGTGTACAGAACTGTCAAAGTAACTGCTTCAAAGTGGTGGCTTATAATACAGCTTGTTTAAGCACCTGTTTGCAAAGATAACTGGACTAGTGCAGCCGATGGCAAAAAATCACAAGGTTTTGACATAGGACATGAACAGCCATTCACTGCTGTTCAGCATTGGTGTTTGATGCCAAACTCCACACAAGTGCAGAGGACAAAAAGTGAAGCCTTTTTGATGGGCCATTTTTGGCCATGTGCATTGTGTTATTCAATTTTTTGACCAGATTAGACATATGAAAATGAGGTTGAAAGGAAAGTGGGAAAATGGAGGGGTTGCAAGCAGGGGGAAGAACAATAGGGAAGCAATACAGGAATTTGTCAGAGGAATTAGGAAAGGACCATAGATATCCACTTCTTCAACACAGTAATGTGCACGTGTAGAGAAAAATTTATGAATTTGGACCATCACCACAACATAGACAGGTGGCAATGCAGTGCTGTATAGCCAATTGGACCAAATTAAGTGTGCCAAAGAGCTATGTATGGGACATTTTTTTTCCGTGGGACAGGTGTCCTTTTTGCATTTCAAAAGGAGAGGAATGTTGGGGAGGTGACATAGGAATATGAGGGTCAGGTAGTAAGGTTGGTGAGGAAGCAGGTGTTGACAGATAAGACAGAGACGAGTATGGTGATAGACACAAAAGTTTGCAGATGCCATGATTGAGGATAGGTAGGGGACATTGAAGCCACATGCCCATCAATCATTGGAATGGTGTGAATCTAGTCCACACACTCAGAACTGACATCACTGTCCCTTTCCTCCTTTCCCTGTTTGTGTGCTTAACTTGGGAGTCTCTCTTAGTTTAATGAGCAACATCTCCAGGCAGCTGATGCAGGCACCAAGGCCAGTCTGTATTAGATCATGCACCATCCCTGGCAGCTCCTTGTGGGTAAACTAAAAAATAAGAGACCAGCATACAGTAGCACCAAATTAATCCTTTATTGTTGAAGTGCCCTACACACAAAACAAAGAACAGGCCAGTTTCGGCTTTACATTTACATAGCGTTCGTCAGTGTTGATGTCTAATAACTAAGTAATTCTTTATATACATAATTTAAAGGACATGTGACCAATTAAAGATGCTCATTAAGCACTGGTTTAGAGAGCCCTCCTAATCTCACAATCCATTTTTTCTCCATGCTATTTAATAATTCATACCACCCTAGTTTATTGCTTCTGGGTCTTATTTTATCTATAATAGTAAAATGAAATATGGCATTTTTATGTATCATGGTGTGTTTATATAGGGCGTTGGTTACTTTATGGTTTTTAATGTCGCTGAGATGTTCAGAAATTCTAAATTTAAGGGGTCTTGAAGTTTGTCCTATGTAAAATGCTGAACAATTGCAACTAGCTAAGTAAACCACCCAGTCCGTAAAACAATTAGCAAAAAATGAAATTTCATAAACTTGAGGGGTGTTTTGACTGCTGAAGCTTTTGGTTTTTAGAATTCTAGGACAGTGAACACAGTGACCACAAGGGTAACAACCAATTAAGGGGTCTCCTGACAAAGTGACTTCTGTATGTTTCTTTTTATCAAATTGACCGTGTTTATAATGATTGAAATGGGCAGCAAGATTTTTACCCTTCTTAAAATTTGTGCTGCAATACCTGGTCACACTGAAATGCTAAATGATTTTGCTTTTAAGCCATGATTGTGGAGGAATCAAGGGGATGACTTGACACATATTTTGTGGGGACTTAACACATACTGTTAAACATAAAACACACAGTAAATATCAAATTAAAAATAAAAATGAGTAAAAAATTAAAACCACAATGAAACAAAAAAAATCAACAGATAATATCTGTACATAGAGAAGGTTAAATAAATGACAGGTCTAGAGAATATCACACATATGAAGTACATGCAAATAGATAAACCATTCAACCATTTTTTGTAATAAAGCTCTATATGAATATGTATGTTATGGAAGTGAGGGGAGAGGGAGGTAGAAAGGTATATGAGGCCAAGTACAAGGAAGTAAAGAGCAGAATGGGGAAAGGGAGTTAAGGTTGAGAAGAGGCTAGATCAAGTGAGGGTTAGACAAGGAGAGGACCATGTACTCAGAAGAAAAATGTTAAGTTCTTTTTTGAACAGGTGTTTTTGATTACTTTAGTAATAGAGTTTGGAGTTATGATACATACTTCGCAGTACTTTGTTTTACATTTATACCTGGGTTATGGGAGGGGTGTAGTTGATTGTCAGTAAACTATTGTGTCCATCAGTGGTATGCAACTGCATTTTTTATTACATAATTATCACTGTCATGCTAAACCAGTTGCACACACAGTACATATGATACATAAAAAAAGTATGTGCATGCAAGCAGTAATGATACCTTTCTGTCAGTCAGACTTGCTTATACATATCTTTTAGTAGTATTACCTTTATAATCAAAGTTTTGTGAAAAATGACAGCAGGAACTCCCTTGATAAAAAGTAGAATATGCTGGATTTGAAACCTAGCTCAACTGTATTCTAATCATGAACTCACTGCACTTACATCTAGTACCACAGGAAAAGCTAGACAGCAGGTGTATTTTCCACACTCAGTACTCTCCAGAGTGCTGACTGACATGCATCGTCGGTGAGCCTTTTTGACCAAAGGAAGGGGACCCAAATTAACTTTTTTACTTTTTTTTTTTCTTAAGGGACCACTGCAGGCAAATGATAAATACGTATTTTTTTATCTTGCCATGAATTACTGCACCAAAATAAGTACATTCCTGTTTTATTTTATCTTTGTCTGCCTCATGGGGAAAGACATCCTGATTACTTTGGAAAACTAAATCTGTCCTCTAGTGTACTGTAAAAGCATAGATTGTGAGAATAATTAGCTCTACCATTTTTTTTGTCAGGCTACACTTCGATTCACTTTGAATGGAACACCTGAAAAATCTGCCAAGTTTGAGAGTCTGCAGATCATGTGTCAATGAGTGGTCTGCACTGAGTTTTAGAACTGTTGTTCCTACTGATGTACTACCAGTTCTCTGAAAGAAGCTTGCAAAAGTGTCAACAAATTATTGAGATAAAAAAGACCATTTACAAGGAACAGTTCTGCAAGTTTCAGTTCCTGGCCAAGTTACTCCTCCCATCTCCCCTCCTTCAATGGAGCTAGTCTCTCACATTTCCAGTTTGGCTAAACTGAACTAATTATGAGCAGCCAGAATGAAATTCAAACAGAGTATTTTACTGTTTACATTTTAAGAAATTTATAGATTGGCACAAACTCTGGATTGATTTGTGTGTTTTTTAAGAAGTAATTCCTGGGAAATGCTATTCAGAAGTGGAGAGACATACAAGGGAACAGTTTTAATGGCACACTAGGCTGTGATTTTTTTTTTTTTTTTTTAATGTTTATTGTCATGTAAAATTGACTAGTAATGTCTAGTAGTAGACATTACTAGTCAATTTTACATGACAATAAATATAAAAAATCACATTGAATATTTGAATTGTATTCTGGCTGCTCATGTGGCTAACTTTTTCATAGTTATTCTGTTATGATATAACCTGAACGATGGTACATAATGCCAAGTTTGGATAACAATGAAACAGTTCTCAGCTTCTTAACAATGACCTCCCAAGTTTCAAATGTGACCTAGTACTTACTGTTACTGTTGCTTTATGTAGTTCTTGTTAGTTGTTTACATGTGCATAACTCTCATTGTCTCAATAGCAGACTCGTGGAGAAATTTTCCAAATCAGAAACTATTGAAAATAGCAATACTGAATAGTAAGCGAACAGTCAGACTACATGAATTAACATTCATTTTCTGAAGTGAAAAAAAGTCTCATCTTGCAATGAATGTCACAACATCTTTTTTCAAAAAGCATTAAGAATTGTAGTATGTCAGAGCAAAAGTATAAGCCAGAATTAGGGACACTTGTGAAGTACACTGATGAGCGATCCAACACTCTTACTCATATGTTCTCCATTGACACTACCCCAAATCAGACAGGCATGTGCATATTTCATGGCACACATGTATTGAAATAGTACCAGCAGCTGTAGCAGTGATACCATACTCCAAACAGGACACACAAACACTGTACTGGCAAACACAGGACAAGCTGTATGTCTCAATCAAGCAATGATGAAATTTGCCAGGGACCACACAGAGCACAATTTTACTCTTAATCTCTCCAGTTCAAAATGCATAACATTCACACCACACTTAAAAATGCACACCTACACTCCCTGCAAGCACAGCCACCGATACCCAAACACCACACCAGTCAACTTTGAGGCTTTTCCCACGTCTCTGCAAAACACTGCTGTAATGGCTTTGGCAAACAAAACTGATTGATGAATGTCAACTCAGAACTCCCATCCTTACGTATTGGAGCCAGTCCACTGCGCTTACACAAGTGTGACCCCTCAGCACGGCCGCAAGCAGGTGTAAGTATGGGTTTGCTCCATAGTTAGTTTACATCACACAAATACATCCATCCACACACACACACGCATAAACAATGTTACATGGTTAATGTGAGCATATCTTTTTGTTCAGTGTCATTGCACTTATCTCCAAAACTAGTCTTATGACCACCACGTATAAATCCACACTTTTATTTTTAATAATAATTTTAAAAATAAAAATAAAACTGTGGATTTATACGTGGTGGTTTGACTTCAATTACTTCATTTCTACTGCATTTTCTTCTTTGGAGTCACCTTTGAGGGACAGGTCTGCATTTTTTCTGCACTAGTCTTATGACACCTGCTGCCCATCACACTGTCAACACTTAATCAGTCCACAGCTGTAAATCTTGCTGTCCATTAGACTTTGACTAGCAGACACACACACACGCACATTTATATGCATTGGTGAACAGTGAGTCTTTGACTCCCTCTCCTCAAAACAGTGCTGAAATGGCTAAGAGGTGCAAAAACTATTAGCTTTTGTCAACTCAACACCTCACAGATGTTGCAGCAAGCCATTGCACTTGAAACCACTATCCCCCAAGCAAAGCTTCAAGCCAGTATCAGTTTAGCTTTGCTCCATAGTTCTGTTCCGTATATGCAGTAGTTACATGCAATAGTTACATGCGTGCGCACACATCCAGAAGGTCACATGACCATGACAAAGTGGCCAGCACTCTACAAAGCAGTGTTGCATGGCTGTTGTATGTAAACCAACTGCTGTCTTCACACACGCTCAACTACGAGTGCGCATGCACACACACACACATGCCCACCTATGCACGGACACGCACACACACGCGCTCACCTATGCGCGTGCACACACACACACACACACACACACACACACACACACACACACACACACACATTTGCCCCATTCCCTCACTTGCACACTTGCTCGCCCTGACAGACACACACACACACACACACACTCTCGCCTACCCTGCATATTAAAAGAAATCACTGTAGCACTTTAAAGTGAGTGAATGAAAACTCATTAATTCAGAAACTAAAACAGTAAGCTTATGAATGACTGCAGAAAGCACAATGTGTGAAACCAGTTGAATAACAATGAACCTGACTGCTTCTGATAGGAAAGGAGTGGCATTTTGGGGAATGTCAGTCATACCATCTAAAAGGGGACTACAGACATCGGGACTCTGAAGTGTGCTGAGTTTTTGAACAAAAAACAATGGAAGAAGAGCTCTGACAAAAAGTAATGGGCTGACAGCTATGCCACAGCTAGCCATGACACGTACAAGTATTTTAATTATGCTGTCTGATGGCTTGTCACACATCTTACTTCAAAAGGAAAAACAGTACAATCACTGTGAGCCATGTAAAATGGATAAAATCTGATGTCATCATCATCTGGCATTCCAGAAGGATCCAAATGCATTTTCTACAAAGGCATTGCATCTCCCTACTTGGAAATGTGTGGAGATTTACTCAGGGTATCGTCCATCATCTCAAAACACACACACACACACACACACACACACACACACATATATATATATATATATATATATATATCTATATATCTATGGTTTACTATCAAAATATTGTGGATGGGATCGGCAAATACGGACAGCAGGCTGATGTCCGTGTTGTCAGATGTTGAGAGTGAGAGTACATACCAGATCACGGTACAGTGCAGACTGGGAAATGTATCCCTTTCCTCATTGTAGTGCGTTCGTGGAGTTGAGTTCAGCCCCCCCCCCCACAGGAGGGTACAAGGGTGCTTGCCCCCATGCTAAAATGTGAATGCCAGTGTAGGAGTTTAACTTCCATTTGCACCTACAGTGATTTCACATTCAGTATTCAACATAAATGTTGAATCTGCTGAATTCATTCAACAAATTTGGGATTTATGCCTGATCAGTATGCAGGAATTTTTGGTTTCCATCCGATGTTACGAGCTTTTTTTTTTTGTATTTCGGGTTTTTGATAGTAAGTATATATATATATATATATATATATATATATATATATATATATATATATATATATATATATATATATATATATATATATATATTTTCCCTGGAACTTAAAAGTACTAACTCCAAGATAGCACTAAAGTAAAGACAACAGTAATGTCCTTGTTACACACTGTATGGCAATCTCCATTTACAGGTTTCGAGATTCCACAATCTTGAGGTTCTGACCATATTTCGAACGTCAGGATTGTGGAATTTTTCCCAACAGAACCAATATACTCTCCTCCAAAAAAAGGAAGCCAATCTGGTGGTCCCCTGCCATTAATAAACTCTACAACAGAAGGAAGAAATTGTTGCAGAAAAAGTTGAAGTCCCAAGACTTGAAAAACTCCCTTATTAGCCTCAATAGAAAGTTGAGATCCCTCATCACAACCTCCAAAGCCAGCTATGAAGGCAGAATTGCTGCAGACACTAAAAACGACCACAAAACCTTCTGTAGTTATATGAAGAATCTCCATGGCAGTACCCAGATTTGCTCTGAGTTACTGCACAATGGTACCTCCTATACTGAGGCAACAGATATTGCCAACATACTGGCCGACAGATTCAGTGCCAACTTTACCCCTCTCTCCTCCCTAAAGGACCATTCTCAATACTGGAAGAATGCCAGGCACCCAGCATTACTTTATCATAGGTTAAAGCTGCATTGTCCAAGGCCAAGAATACAGCTTCCATGGGACCCGACAATATCCCTGGCTGTGTTCTACATGAATTACAAAGTGAACTGGTACTGCATCTGTGTGCCCTGTTCACTCACAGCCTCACCTAAGGCTTTGTCCCTACTGAATGGCGCACTGCTACATAACCCTCTCCATAAAGGAGGAGCGACTACAGACCCTGGAAATTATTGCCCGATTAGCCTGATGAGTCTGATGTGTAAGGCTGTGGAGAGCAATCATGGACCTAATTAACAAGGATATAGGAGAATCTCCAAACTCTAGATCCCACGCAATTTGGTTTTGTAAAAGGTAGATCATGCCTGCTCAACCCGGATGACTTAGTTGAGTCAGTCACCAGAGCTGTGGATGAAGGTAAGGCAGTTCATACAGCCTACCTTGATCTGGTCATGGCCTTTGATACCATTCCTCACTCAGGAATTGATAAACTCACCAAACTAGGCATCAACTCCTATATTATGTGGGTTGCAGATTGGCTCACAGGCAGAACCCACAGTGTGAAAATAGCGGACTCCAAGTCAGAAGAGGCACAAGTGGAGTCCCACAGGGATCGGTCCTGGGTCCTCTCCTGTTTGGCATCTACTTCTCATAAGGCCAGGCCAACACGGAGGGACTGTGGCTGACCAAGTTCACAGACAACTGCAAGCTGGGAGCCATTACTAACTCCCCGAAGTGATGCAAACATCCTACAGAAAGGCCTCATTGAGACCAATGACAGGTGTCAACCATGGCCTTAAACATAATGCCAAAAAACGCATAGTCATCCCCTTTGGGAAAAACTCAGTTCCCACTAATTACTACATTGATGGGAGCCCACTGAACACTGAAGGCATTATAAGAGCTCTGGGGACACAGGTTGACAGCAACCTCTCCTTCGACCACCAAATTGCCACTGTAGTCAGAAAGTCTTGTGTGCCACATCTCATTACCAAGGGTTTTCCATCCAGGAAGAAAGAGGTCATCATTTCTCTCTACTCTTCCCTCATTAGACCAATTGTAGAGTGTAATACACCATTTGGCATGTACCTCACTAGACACCTGCAACATCCATAGAGGCCACAAAAGTACTTCATGAAGAGGATCCTAGGCCTTAAATAAATATCCTACATGGACAGACTCAAAAAAAACTCCAGCTATTCTCTGTCTCATCTCGTCTACTAAGAGGCGATCTCTGCTTGACTTACAAAGACATGTCTGACCCAGCTCTCTTAGAAATGCTACATCTAAAGAAATCCCAATCCCTCCACACCACATGCTCCTGAGACCTCAACCTCATTTCCACAATCAACAGAACATTCTGGAGGGACAGGTTCATAACCGAGAGACTGCCCATGCTCTAGAATAGACTTCCCATACATGCCAAGCAGAGCACCTCACTGGGCCCTCTTCAAGAGAAATCTTGATGAGTGGATGGGAAATACAAAGTTCACCCCGGTGATCATTCCAGTGGCTCTGCTTGATAAAGGCAGTGGGAACCAACAGCCAGGGCACTTCTATGGGCTAGGCTTGTAAAGACTCCAGGACCATTAGCCTAGTACACACATATGAACCTGTATTTGTGCAGTTCCTGAGACATAGTCCAAAGCCCACACATAGAAGACAAGACAGAGCAGGGCTATAATCCCTTTTACACATTTAGACCAGCTACTGCAGAAAAAGGGACAAAGGGTGGAGGTGACTATGTTCATATCACACTTCAAAGTGAGTCAACTCATCATAACCAAAATTGGGAAACCCTATGTTCGGCAAACCCATTATTCAATAAAACCAGGTTGCAGTTTTTTTTTTTGTCAAAAAAAAAAATGAGCACTGGGCTAAACCATCTCCCTTTCTATATAGATTATGTCTATATATATATATATATATATATATATATATATATATATATATATATGTATATATATATACATATATATATATATGTATGTGTATATCTATCTATCTAATATAGGTATGCATGTGTATATGTGTGTGTGTATATATATATATATATATATATGTGTGTGTGTGTCTATCCGTGTATATATATATATATATATATATATATATGTATATATAGGTATGTGTGTGTGTGTATATGTATATGTATGTATATATATGTATATATATATATATATATATATATATATATATATGTATGTATATATATATATATAAATAATGTATATGGATCCCTATCACATGGTCGACAGGCCATATGATCAACACTCATTTGGTCGACAGTTCATTTGGTCGACAAGCAGTTTTATGTGAGGGGCTTCACCCCCCACACACCCCCCCTAACTATGTATATCAACTCCAGGGTCGCACAACATTGGGGAGGGGGGCAAATCTGCCTGTCGACCAAATGAATTGTCGACCAAATGAAAGTCGATCAAATGGCTTGTAGACCATCTCAAATGAACCCATATATATATATATATATATATGTCTATATATATATATATATATATATATATATATATATGTGTGTGTATATATATATATATATATATATATATATATATATATATATATATATATATATGTACAAAAGAACCGACACTTTTCAAGGAAGAAAGTAAACACATACATAAAACAAACTTCCACAGCTAAGGAATAAAAAATTAACTTTTTTAGAATAAAAATAAAAAAGTTGACAAATACTGGAACCGATAATTGAGCATGCTTTTGTTCTTTATTGTATAAGAACATCAGAAAATGAATCCACAGAGTAGTGTAGGACATAATATAGTTTGAAAATGCAATAAAAGTTAGAGATAACCAATGGGATCAGTGTCTTATAGGTGACATCATAGTGACTAGAATAGGCAGTCATGAATAAACATAATGACAAGAATATGCAGTCATGAATAAACATAATGCTTATATGAGGCATAATTCTGTGCACTATATCTGTTAAGAAACATACAGGTTATGTGAAGCACATCACTGTAGGTTATAACAATCAGTTAGCCCACTTTAAGGCACATTTTAAATTAATACTGTCATTTAGTCCTGCTCCTGGAAGAAGCTGACATTTAAGTTCCCTGTACTCCAGTAATGTTGCATAGTCCCCAAAAAACAAATCTACTTGTTCCAGTACAAAAAATAAAAATTTTTCAAAATGCAGACAAATCTCCGAATGTCTAGCTAAAGCATTACGTGGGTCCAGCGCTCTGATTGCATTGTAGTGTTCCTTAATCCTATCTGAAACTTTTCTGCTTGTTTTTCCCACATAAAAAGAGTTACAATAATGACATACTGTTGCATAGACTAAGTTAGTTCTAGTGTCTGTGTTTAGTGAAGACTGTGAAACATCAATATCTCGGCTACTTCCTTTATCAGCGAAAATGCTGCTTGAATGTCGCATTGAACTGGTTATGCTGGAAAATGTAATGAGAGCCCTGTAAAATATATTTGCAACATACACATTTCTCACATGTGAACATACCAGGTGGGTCCCTTGTGTTCTTTATGTGCTCAATTAAAAACGAAGAATCCCTATTTTCCAGTGCATTTCTGACAGTCTTAGTACATTTGTATGAAAACAAAGGGTTATCTCCTAGGAGTGAAACCAGATTCCTTGAGCTAGTAACAATATTCCAATTGCGTGAAATGACTTCACGAATGCTTCTCATGTCTCTGCAAATAGGTATGGGGAAACCTGAGAGTTCTGTCTTGTGGGTTAGAAGAACTGAGTTGTGTAGTATTAAATCCAAACCTAATGATAGGTTGAAATTTTAGGTGTCTGTCTCTGCTGACTTCATCAGCCACTGATTGTATGAGGGCTGCAGGGTAGTGCTTTTGCAGAAATAATGAGCTTAACTGTAACATTTCTTGCAGAAAAAGTGAGTCATCACTTACTAGTCTAGACAACCTGATGAATTGTCCCCTTAACACATTCCGTTTCATGTAAAAGGGGTGCTGGCTTGTGAAGTCAAGATAATTATTTCTGTATGTGTCCTTCCTATGAATGTTCGAAGTAACACAGTTATTAAGTAAATCCATGGAAACAGTAGTGTCCAAAATTGAAACAACTTCAATGACCAGATTTGACAAAACTAAGAAATGTAATGCTGTCCTCCATTTCTTTTAAGAAAGCATCCAATGCTGCATAAGGTCCAGTCCATACAAAAAAAATATCATCAATAAAACGGTAGTAAAGTATGCTTAAAACCAGGTAAATGAACTAGAGTTTCACTTTCCCACATAGATAACACTAAGTTAGCATATGCTGGAGCCATTTACGTCCCCCATAGCAACTCCCTTAATTTGTTGATACACATTGTTGTTAAAATGGAAAAAGTTATTACACTAAACAGTTTCAATCAAGGCTGTCAGTAGCATAACAGTAGTCTGTCCCAACTGTGTGTGTGTGTGTAAACAAGTATTTTTTCACCAGTTCTTGTCCTTCTTTACGAGGAATTTTAGTGTATAGAGACACTACATCAAGGGTTACAAAAATACAGTTATGAACATTAAGTTTTGCCTTAAGAATTTCATTCAAAAAATGCCATGAGTCTCTAGTGTAGAACGGAGTCTGTTGTACTATTGGGTTCAAAATGCTGTCAAGGTATTCTGAAATTCTTTCTGTCTTTGTGCATTTATTTGATATAATTAATCTGAACGGTGGATGATGCTCATTTTTATGCACTTTAGGGATACCAAAACATTTACCTAAATTAGGATGAGGAACTTGTAAACAATGTAGTTCTTCTAAGGTTTAAAAACTGATCTCTCCCAAATGCTTTCAGCAGTGTATCTATTTTAAAAAACTGTTGTTGTACAAAGTCAAGTGAAACAATTCTATAATATGTACTGTCTAGCAGATCTGTTTCTATCTTTTGAACATATTCAATTTGTTCCATTAGAACAATGCCAGTTCCCTTGTCAGCACGCATTATTCTGAGGGACTTATCATTAGACAGTGTCCTAAGTGCAGACATTTCATTCCTGTTCAAATTAAACCATTTAGCCTGACTATCTTGTTTACATACATGTCTAATGTCACTCTCACAAACATTAAGGAAGGTGTGTAAAGTACTATCTAGCACAGGGTTAAACAAACATTGGCGTTTCATATGTGTAGTACAAGTGTCTGTGTTTAGTGAAGACTGTGAAACATCAATATCTCGGCTACTTCCTTTATCAGCGAAAAAAACATTTAAGTTCAATTTCCAGACATACAGGCGTAGATCAACTAAAACATTAGAAACAGAAGCTCTTTGAGCTGGTATGAAATTAAACCCTTTGTTAAGCAGTGAGATATGATCAGCAGTAAAAACTATTTTTGTAAGGTTAAAAACCGCATTGGCAGTGGTATTAAGAAAAGCTTTCTTTGCATTTGAAAGTAGTAGAGTGTCCTTACTCTCTACATAGCAGGTGTTATTACTTGTAACATTTAGAATGTCATTACTAGCAACATAATTATTCGTAACAGCCAGAACTTCATTGTTTGCAACAGTATAACTATTTGCAGCAGTCAGGGTTTCGTTGTTTGCAACATTGAGTGTTTCGAATAGACATAGAAACATTATTTGCAACATGATCAGTTGCTGCATTGTGTATTACCATTAGCAACAGTAGAAATAAGAACATTATTTGCAACATGATCAGTGGCTACATTAAGTGTGTCACCATTAGCAACAGTAGCAGTGTTACTTTCAACCATAAGAACATTTTGTGCAGCTGTTAAAAAAGCATTAGAGTTAAGTAAAGTGTTAAAAACAGGTTGATCATTACCCGGTAAAGATAAGTTGCCAGCTGAAACAAGTGATATAGAATTTAATTGCGAAGTGTCCTGGATATATCCTCCATGTGCACAGGTGCTGACTGCAGAAGTAGAACTAGGAATAGTGCAGAAGTTAGATTTAGTTTTATTTTTGTCATTATTATGAGACGTGTCTTGCCATGTAGTAACTGTATTTGTGTTTACTGGAATTGCCTTGCATTGCTCCTTGTAAGCATTTGTCTCCCCAGGTTGCTGAATCTCCCATAGCCTTGTCCTCTCGATTTGCCTCCCCTCTCGTGGAACCTTTCCATCCCCCTCTGGCCCCCCTGTGTGGGGAGAATGCTATTCTATCTGCTCCTACATGCCCTGGAGGTAAAAAAGGCTGTGGCGGAGAGTGCAAGTCAATCACTAGATCCATAGTGTTGTCACTGTTATCAGAAGGGCACGGTGGAGAAGGTGGTGAAGGTGGGGGAGCTGCCAATATAGCTCTGTAATTTGGCAGAGTCCAAACTGCCAAGTGTGATGGTAGATAAGAAAAGTTTGTTAAAGTTTCTGTTAGAGTAGTTTGGGAAGACATGTCTTCTTTGAAAAGTCCCCCAATTAGTCTGTGCACTAGATGAAATTGGATAGGCATTTCTGGTGTCATATTGCAGCAGTTATCTCTGCAATTTTTGTTTTTTAGTTTTAATAATGTCAGCAACATGTTTAGAAATCTGATGTGCTATACTGTCAAATAGCGGCTTGCAAGCCGGGAAATCCGGATGTGTTAAAATTTCACCATGTAAATCCATAATCACTTACTTTAGATCTTCCAGTCTAGTTAAGTTATGCTTAATAAGGATTTGTAGTGACTGTATGCCCGTGTCATTAAAAAAAGTCTGTTAACTCAGAGTATAAGGGAGATTCTCCAGGGATTCTGTTTGGGAACCTATACAGTCTGAGCCCCTGCGGAACGATGTTATGGGAAATGCAGGTCTGTAGGTATAAGTTGCGCTCCTAAATGCCATTAGTAGTGTCTATAGTTTATAAACTAAAGACTTACAGACAGGTAGGTCCCTTTGAGCGTTTTGGTTGGCAGTATCACTTCCTTGTGAAGGCAATATTTGAGAATTGCCTGAAAAAGTATTAACCACTGTATCTTCTTTTAGCAGTGCCAGTAAATCTCCAGATGGGCATTGCATTGAAGTAGATGTTAAGGAAGAGCTGGAGGTAGTTTGTGAGGAATCCGTAGATGAGTTTTGTGAAGAACTAGTGGATTCCACCTGTGTAGTATGCTGACCCGGTGGAAAAGCTGTCCTGCTAGGAGCACTTAAAAACTGTTTACATCTGTTAAACAGCAGTTGATTTTGATTATTAGATTCAGCCAGGGCTTCCAATAATTCAGCCAGTCCATTAGGCAGTTCAGTTGTGGAAACATTGAATAAAGGTTGGCTATTCATGCCTTGTTCCATATCGTTGTTGTCTTTATCCATTTTATTAAATTTCTAAGATGGAGAAATTGTAATATACAAAAGAACCGACACTTTTCAAGGAAGAAAGTAAACGCACACATAAAATGAACTCCCACAGCTAAGGAATAAAATATGAACTTTTTTAGAATAGAAATAAAAACAAAGTTGACAAATACTGGAACCGATAATTGAGCATGCTTTCGTTCTTTAATGTACAAGAACTTCATCAGAAAATGAATCCACATTGTAGTTTAGGACATAATATAGTTTGAAAATGCAGTAAAAGTTACAGATAACCAATGGGGGTCAGTGTCTTATCGGTGACATCATATTGACAAGAATAGCAGTCATGAATAAACATAATGACATGAATATGCAGTCATAAATAAACATAATGCTTATATGAGGCATAATTCTGTGTGCTATACCTGTTAAGAAACATACAGGTTATGTGAAGCACATCAGTGTAGGTTATAACAGTCAGTTAGACCACTTTAAGGCACATTTTAAATCAATACCGTCATTTAGTCCTGGAAAGTGATCAGCTCCTAAAAAGAGTTGCCATTTAAGTTCCCTGTACTCCAGTAATGTTGCATAGTCCCCAAAAAACAAATCTACCTGTTCCAGCACAAAAAAATAAAAATTTTCCAAAATGCATGACAAATCTCCGAATGTCTAGCTAAAGCATTACGTGGGTCCAGCGCTCTGATTGCATTGTAGTGTTCCTTAATCCTATCCGAAAGTTTTCTGCTTGCTTTCCCCACATAAAAAGAGTGACAAGAATGACATACTGCTGCATATACTAAGTCAGTACATTTACAGTCAAAATGCTGCTTGAAAGTCACATTGAACTGGTTATGCTGGAAAATGTAATGAGATCCCTGCAAAATATATTTGCAACATACACGTCTCACATGTGAACATACCAGGTGGGTCCCTTGTGTTCTTTATGTGATCAATTAAAAAATAAAAATCCCTATTTGCCAGTGCATTTCTGACAGTCTTAGTACTTTTGTATGAAACCAAACAAATTAGTGTGGCTGTCCAAAATATTGACCAGTAATCCAAACAACCAGGAGAGCCGCTGAGTAGTATGCAGTTACTGAGGTTCCTCCAATTTAAACGAAAGTGACACCGCCAATGTTCATTAACGCTTTTATTAAACAAAAAACACACGCGTTTTCGTCCCTTACTGCAGGACTTCATCAGATAAAATGACATAACAACTTACACGTTTTTATATTGTAATTACAATTAATCAACCTATGGAATACTGTCCATTTACTTTGAATAAACCAACCAATTTCTTTACCTCATTAATATTAAATTCAGTTGTACAAATGTGATTTTTTACGTAATTACATTACATTATAAAATAAACTCATTTAATGATCTTAATGTGAATGTTTTTATGCTTAATGTTGATTCTTTGGGAAAGTTTACTATATAATTCTTAAAAACACGTACTTTAAAAAAACTTTTTGTGCAAATCTCTTAGAAGCACAGGAACCCAGGAAAAGCTCCCTCTAGTGTCCAAATCCTATATATCCTTAAATATATGTATCTCTCTTGTAACTCTATAACTATATAAATATTATGTATTGATATAAATATAAATAAATAAATAGGTAAATAAATAAATATGTATAAATATATAATATATAATAAGTTAACATGAAAAAAACTGTTTAAAATTTTTGTCGAATAATTAACCTACCCTGTAAATACAACCCAGGAATTCAAACTTTATTAGCTTTCACCTTCAAAATAGGCCCAATAGATAGATTCTCATTTAATCCAGGTTTTTTACATGTGTCCAAGTATACCTGCCACCACAATTCTCTATTTTCTAATAATTCTTCCCATAAACCTCCTCTAACATCCTGTTTTACTTGCTCCAATATAAAGAATAAATATTTTGCTCCTGTACAATTTTTAAAGTGCCTGTATAGTGCATTAGTTTCCTTCCCTTTTCCAATATCGTATATATGTTCATATATACGTCTTTTGAATACCCTTTCCGTTTTCCCAATATAAAAAGACTGGCAGTTTTGACAAACTGCCAAATATACAACTCCTTGGGTATTACAATTAAATCTGTCGTTACTTTTTATTATTCTCTTCCTACTTTCAATTAAAATTTCCCCTTTGTTCATAATGTAAGGACACTGTGCACATCTCCCACACTTAAAAGTTCCCACTTTCTTATTTTCTGCATTTTTCTTATATTTTCCATTTCCTTCTATTTTCTTCTTTATATTAGGTGGGTTTCTAAAAGTCACTTGAGGTATTATATTTTTAATGTCTTCCAGATCAGTGATGGCTGAAAATCTCTCCCATTCCTTCTTAAATATTTGTTTGACATCCTTACTTAAAGTATTAAATTCTATAATTAATCTTTTTACATTCTTATTCTCGTTTGAATTTTCATTTAAATTTTCATTTTTCTTATCCCGGACATCATTTTTTACCTCTTTTATTCCTTTTATTGGTTGAAATTTTTCTTTTCTACCCATCTCAACTTCCTTTCTTATTAACCTCACAAATTCACCCGGATAACCTCTATCCAAAAGCATTATTTCTAATTTATCACATTCTTTAGAAAAATCAACTTCATCACTTGTCATTCTGGACCCTCTCACAAATTGGCCTTTTACAATATTTTTCTTACAATGGATAGGATGAAAGCTATCATAATGCAAATAGGAGTTACAGAATGTGTCCTTTCTAAATACCTTGGTTTCAAATTTTCCATTTTTCTTATAAATTTCCACATCCAAATAATTAATAACTTCTACATTAATTTCATATGTAAACTTTAAATAATTTGTTGTTGAATTTATATAGGAAAAAAATTCCTTAAATTTTTCTTCACTTCCTATCCAAAATATCACTATATCATCCAAAAATCTATGATAAAGTGACCAATATTGTCTAAAGTCCGAATTAACTATATATCTCTCTTCCCACTTACCAAGCACAATATTAGCGAAGGTGGGGGAACATGCTGCCCCCATCGAAACCCCTGATATCTGTTTATAGTATTCTCCATTGAACATTAAATAATTATGTTTTAAAATGGAATCCATTAGGGTCACCGTAGTCACTTTTTCTTCTTGAGACAATTTTTCATCAAAATATATACTTTCTTCAAATAACTCCATACCTTCCTTGTGCGGTATGCTAGAAAAGAGATCCATGACATCTATTGTAACAAAAATTATTTCTTCTTTGTATGTATTTGATGTGAGTTCCCTTAAAAAATCCCACAAATCTTTTAAAATAATTTCATTATTCATCCATATGTGTTTAGCTTTATTATCTACATATTTAGCTAACGGGGTAATTTTTGTTCCTTCTGCTGAAACTATTGGTCTTAAGGGGGGATTAATGAACATTGGCGGTGTCACTTTCGCTTAAATTGGAGGAACCTCAGTAACTGCATACTACTTTTGTATGAAAACAAAGGGGTATCTCCTAGGAAAGAAACCAGATTCCTTGAGCTAGTAACAATATTCCAGTTGCGTGAAATGACTTCACGAATGCTTCTCATGTCTCTGCAAATTGGTATGGGGAAACTGAGAGTTCTGTCTTGTGAGTTAGAAGAACTGCGTTGTGTAGTATTAATTCCAAACCTGATGATAGGTTTAAATTTTAGGTATCTGTCTCTGCTAACTTCATCAGCCACTGATTGTATGAGGGCTGCAGGGTAGTGCTTTTGCAGAAATGAGTGTAAATGTAACATTTATTGCAGAAAAAGTGAGTCATCACTTACTAGTCTAGACAACCTGATGAATTGTCCCCTTAACACATTCTGTTTCATGTAAAAGGGGTGATAGCTTGTGAAGTCAAGATAATTATTTCTGTATGTGTCCTTCCTATGAATGTTCGAAGTAACACAGTTAAGTAAATCCATGGAAACAGTAGTGTCCAAAAATGAAACAGAACTTCCGTGACCAGATTTGACAAAACTAAAAAATTTAATGCTGTCCTCCATTTCTTTTAAGAAAGCATCCAATGCTGCATGAGGTCCACTCCATACAAAAAAAAAAATATCATCAGTGTAACGGTAGTAAAGTATGCTTAAAACCAGGTAAATTAACTGCAGTTTCACTTTCCCACATAGATAACACTAAGTTAGCATATGCTGGGGCCATTTTCGTCCCCATAGCAACTCCCTTAATTTGTTGATACACCTTGTTATTAAAATGGAGAAAGTTATTACACAAAACAGTTTCAATCAAGGCTGTGTCAGTAGCATAATAGTAGTCTGTCCCAACTGTGTGTGTGTAAACAAGTATTTTTTTCACCAGTTCTTGTCCCTCTTTAATGAGGAATGTTAGTGTATAGAGACCCTACACCAAGGGTTACAAAAATACAATTATTAACATTAAGTTTTGCCTTATGAATTTCATTCAAAAAATGCCATGAGTCTCTAGTGTAGAACGGAGTCTGTTGTACTATTGGGTTCAAAATGCTGTCAAGGTATTCTGAAATTCTCTCCGTCTTTGTGCGTTTATTAGATATAATTAATCTGAACGGTGAATGCTGTTCATTTTTATATACTTAAGTTTAGGGTATACCAAAGCATTTACCTAAATTAGGATGAGGAACTTGTAAACAATGTAATTCTTCTAAGGTTAAAAACTGATCTCTCTCAAATGCTTTCAGCAATGTATCTATTTTAAAAAACTGTTGTTGTACAAAGTCAAGTGAAACAATTCTATAATATGTACTGTCTAGCAAATCTGTTTCTATCTTTTGAACATAATCAATTTGTTCCATTAGAACTATACCAATTTCCTTGTCAGCACGCATTATTCTGAGGGACATCATTAGACAGTGTCCAAAGTGCAGACATTTCATTCCTGTTCAAATTAAATCATTTAGCCTGACTGTCTTGGTTACATACATGTCTAATGTCACTCTCACAAACATTAAGGAAGGTGTGTAAAGTACTATCTAGCACAGGGTTAAACAAACATTGGCATTTCATGTGTGTAGTACTAGTGTCTGTGCTTAGTGAAGACTGTGAAACATCAATATCTCGGCTACTTTCTTTATCAGCGAAAAAACATTTTAAGTTCAATTTCCTGACATACAGGCATAGATCAACTAAAACATTAGAAACAGAAGCTCTTTGAGCTGGTATGAAAGTAAACCCCTTGTTAAGCAGTGAGATATGATCAGCAGTAAAAACTCTTTTAGTAAGGTTAAAAACCTCATTGGCAGTGGTATTAAGGAAAGCTTTCTTTGCATTTGAAAGTAGTAGAGTGTCATTATTTTCTACATAGCAGGTGTATTATTTGTAACATTTAGAATGTCATTACTAGCAACATAATTATTCGCAACAGCCAGAGCTTCATTGTTTGCAACAGTATAACTATTTGCAGCAGTCAGGGTTTCGTTGTTTGCAACATTGAGTGTTTCGAATAGACATAGGAACATTATTTGCAACATGATCAGTTGCTACATTAAGTGTATTACCATTAGCAACAGTAGAAATAAGAACATTATTTGCAACACGATCAGTGGCTACATTGTGTGTCACCATTAGCAACAGTAGCAGTGTTACTTTCAAGCATAAGAACATTTTGTGCAGCTGTTAAAGAAGCATTAGAGTTAAGTAAAGTGTTAAAAACAGGTTGATCATTAATCGGTAAAAAGTTGCCAGCTGAAACAAATGAAGCAAAGTGCATAAAAATGAACAGCATCCACCGTTCAGATTAATTATATCTAATAAACGCACAAAGACAGAGAGGATTTCAGAATACCTTGACAGCATTTTGAACCCAATAGTACAACAGACTCCGTTCTACACTAGAGACTCATGGCATTTTTTAAATGAAATTCATAAGGCAAAACTTAATGTTAATAATTGTATTTTTGTAACCCTTGATGTAGTGTCTCTATACACTAACATTCCTCATACAGAGGGACAAGAACTGGTGAAAAAATACTTGTTTACACACACACAGTTGAGACAGACTACTATTATGCTACTGACAGCCTTGATTGAAACTGTTTTGTGTAATAACTTTTTCCATTTTAATAACAAGGTGCATCAACAAATTAAGGGAGTTGCTATGGCCCCATCATATGCTAACTTAGTGTTATCTATGTGGGAAAGTGAAACTCTAGTTCATTTACCTGGTTTTAAGCATACTTTACTTTACTACCGTTATATTGATGATATTTTTTTTTTTTGTATGGACTGGACCTCATGCAGCATTGGATGCTTTCTTAAAAGAAATGGAGGACAGCATTACATTTCATAGTTTTGTCAAATCTGGTCACGGAAGTTCTGTTTCATTTTTGGACACTACTATTTCCATGGATTTACTTAATAAATATGTTACTTCAAACATTTCACAGGAAGGACACATACAGAAATAATTACCTTGACTTTACAAGCCAGCACCCTTTTTACATGAAACAGAATGTGTTAAGGGGACAATTCATCAGGTTGTCTAGACCAGTAAGTGCCGACTCACTTTTTCTGCAAGAAATGTTACAGTTACGCTCATTATTTCTGCAAAAACACTACCCTGCAGCCCTCATACAATCAGTGGATGATGAAGTCAGCAGAGACAGATACCTAAAATTTAAACCCATCATTGAATGGGCATGCCTTCATTGAAGGTTGGGTGTCGGGCTGGCAACTCGACACCATAAAAAAAAATTGCCAATCATTAGCGGACCAGAGTTCCACTGTGGCGACCCCTAACCGGGAAAAGCCGAAAGACAAACAACAACATTAGGTTTGGATTTAATACTAGACAATGCAGTTCTTCTAACTCACAAGACAGAACTCTGTTTCCCCATACCTATTTGCAGAGACATGAGAAGCATTCGTGAAGTCATTTCACGCAATTGGAATATTGTTACTAGCTCAAGGAATCTGGTTTCTCTCCTAGGAGATACCCCTTTGTTTTCATACAAATGTACTAAGACAGTCAGAAATGCACTGGAAAATAGGGATTCTTCTTTTTTAATTGATCATATAAAGAACACAAGGGACCCACCTGATATGTTCACATGTGAGAAATGTGTATGTTATAAGGTTCATAAGTGTGTACTAAGCTAATGGCCCTGGAGCCTTTACAAGCCTAGCCCAAAAAAATTGCTCAGGCACTCTGCCACCCGATGTTAGCTCACTGTGCCCCTATCCAGTAGGGCAAGTGGAGTGATCCATGGGGTGAAATTTCTGTTACTCATCCACTCGGCAAGATTTCTCTTGAAGAGGGCCAGTGAGGTGCTCTGCTTGACATGAATGGGAAGCTTATTCCAGAGTATGGGCAGTCTTTGGGAAATTAACCTGTCCCTCCACCATGTTCTGTTAATTGTGGTAATGAGGTTGTGATCTCTGGAGCATGTGACGTGGGGGATTGGGATTTCTTTAGGTGTAGCATTTCAAGTAGGGCTGGGTCAGACATGGCTTTGTAAGTCAAGCAGAGATCACCTCTAAGTAGATGACAAGAGACTGAGAACAGCTGAAGTTTCTTGAGTCTGCCCGTATAGGACATGTGTTTAAGGCCTAGGATCTTTTTTGTGAGGTACTTTTGTGACCTCTGCAGCTGTTGTAGGTGTCTGGTCTGAGGGATTAGTAGAGAGGGATGATGACTCCTTTCTTCCTGGATGCAACACCTTTGGTTATAAGATGTGTCATGTAGAAGGACTTTCTGATCACAGTGGCAATGTGGTGGTCAAAGGTGAGGTGGCTGTCAACCTGGGTGCCCAGATCTCTTTTGGCCCCTTCAGTGTTCAATGGGTTCCCATCAACATGGTAATTCGTGGGAACTGAGTTTTATATTTTGCAGGGATCTCATTACATTTTCCAGCATAACCAGTTCAATGTGACTTTCAAGCAGCATTTTGACTGTAAATGTACTGACTTAGTATATGCAGCAGTATGCCATTCTTGTCACTCTTTTTATGTGGGAAAAGCAAGCAGAAAACTTTCTGATAGGATTAAGGAACACTACAATGCAATCAGAGCGCTGGACCCACGTAATGCTTTAGCTAGACATTCGGAGATTTGTATGCATTTTGGAAAATTTTTATTTTTTGTACTGGAACAAGTAGATTTGTTTTTTGGGGACTATGCAACATTACTGGAGTACTGGGAACTTAAATGGCAGCTCCTTCTAGGAGCTGATCATTTTCCAGGACTAAATGACAGTATTAATTTTAAATGTGCCTTAAAGTGGGCTAGCTGACTGTTATAACCTACAGTGATGTGCTTCATATAACTTGTTTGTTTCTTAACATATATAGCGCACAGAATTATGCCTCATATAAGCATTGTATTTATTCATGACTGCATATTCTTGTCATTATGTTTATTCAAGACTGCCTATTCTTGTCACTATGATGTCACCTATAAGACACTGATCCCATTGGTTATCTCTACCTTTTATTTCATTTTCAAACTATATTATGTCCTACACTACTCTGGATTCATTTTCTGATGAAGTTCTTGTACATTAAAGAATGAAAGCATGCTCAATTTACCGGTTCCAGTATTTGTCAACTTTGTTTTTATTTTTATTCTAAAAAAGGTCATTGTTTATTCCTTAGCTGTGGAAGTTCGTTTTATGTATGTGTTTACTTTCTTCCTTGAAAAGTGTTGGTTCTTTTGTGTATATATATATATATATATATATATATATATATATATGTCTCTATATGTCTATATATATATTATATATATATATATATATATATATATATATGTGTGTGTGTGTGTGTGTGTATGTGTGTGTGTTAGTGTGTACATAGATAAGAATTTCTTTCAACAAACCAATATAGACATCATTAAAATTAAAAGTGTAAAGAGAATGCATATAAGTATATATTAAAGTAAAGAAAATCTCAAGTGAGCAGTAGAAAAGCTTCACAGTTTATAGGGTTAGGGTTAGAAGGTATATTTAAGCAGGCTAGTGTGGCGGTGGTTGAAGCTTAACTAACACCATTCTCCTACCTCCCATAGGCACTGCTGTTGTAACCTTAATCAGCTTGTACATCACGCATTTAGGAATTAATGCTTGCATTTTCATAAAACCATCACCTACCAATAGTAACCACTCCAGTTATCTTTAAGATCCAATAACTGTTGAAACCCACAACCTTATATCTACAGCTGTACTCTTCAGAATTCTTCTAAACACATAGCACTGTGTGTTAGACTAAAACTGATGCCTGTACTTTACTACTCCCCAAAAGGATTAGAAAATAGTTTACTGTATTTCTGCATCCTAAAACTTTAATCACTGCAGACATCAGTCTTAACTCAGTTTTAAACAGCTCACTCCATAACCTACCTTCTCTGAGCATGTTACTAATTACTTGCCACAGGTAAGCAAGGGGTTAACTCTGTCACTTCAACCCTTGAAGTATGAGAAATAAAATTGATGAAACTGAAGTTTGGGTGTCGAGTGCCCTTACTTGCTATTGGAGAGTCATGGCATAAGAATGCTGCCACATGCAGTAAAATGTCTCCACATTCTGCAGTTCTTCGTCAAACATCTATCAATAGATTTCTCAAAATCATCAGGTTATCTTCCGAGTGCAACAAAAGCTCAGCAAATGCAGCCATATTTCCATTGTAGCCTGTTACAACTCAAGGATGAAACTAATTGATAGATACACAAGTGAACACATAATGATATGTAAATGAGAAAACCTATGAAGATGAGCAGCACAGAAAGCATGAATGCATTAGGCCAATATGGTGGAGCAATTCAGAGGCATATAAAATAGTGGTGCTGCACTCCCTGGCTCACTCATTTTCAGTGCCACAATTTGTGGAGCATGTGAAGGAAGTAATGATAGCACATTAACAGTAGCTGTACAGCATGTGTTGGTACTACTCTAGTAACTAGTGCTGACAGTGCTGCGTGTTGTGACCACCACAGCCAATGAAGACAGTACAGACAACCACTCCTGTATCAGTATCTGTCAGTTCAGCAGATAATTGTTCACTTCAGAGTGGACTGGGCTACAGTACATAACTTATTTGATCTGTGCCACATAGACATGGAATCAGAGTATATGTGCTATACACATTCCTATAGACACAATGTTATATGTAGGATTTACTGGCTTTGCTACAGGGACCTTGCATTGTCTTCTAAGAGACATACTAGGTACATAAACTTTTGTATCTTGAATATTGAACCAGTTTGTCAACATTGCTATAACATGTGGAGGAGCATACTTGGTTTCCAAGGACAGTTGTGGATAGAACCAGCACTGTGCATGTGTTCTACGATACTGCATGCTTCCCTAAAATTACAGGTGCCATGGATTGTACCTATGCTGCTATTAAGGCCCCACCTGGTCAAGATGAGTAGAGCTACATAAATATGAAGGGCTGCCAGTCCCTAAACTCCAACATCATCTTGCTTCTGCAGGTTAAACCTCTGAAGTTATGTAGTCCTGTCTTTCCGTAATTCCTGCTGGATGAGTTCAGAGCTGATATTCGGCTCCGACTCAGCCGATACTAAAGCTCGAGAGCTTTTACTGGCTCGAGGCTAGCCCCTATCCCATGGTGCCTCACGGCAATTCCCCAGATCTCGTTTGCCACGAAAGCTTCGAGGTTGTGTCTTACTGGCTCGTTGGCCAAGTAAAACTATTTTTTACTTTAGTCCTTTTCTACCACCTTTTTCTATCTTTTATATATCTTAATAGTTTCTTCTGTAGTGTCAACTGTTTTTGAAAGTTTTCAACCCCTATTCCCCCCCTTAGGACTGTACGGCCCATTTAAATTAGAGGGCCGTAGTGCCCGTATAAGTTAGAGGGCCTTTCCTCCCTGTGTGTGTGACTGTTATTAAAAAAAAAAAAAACCTTCTTCCTTATACTTTTATTTTAGTGTTTAACAATGTCTAAAGATAAAGACAAGGATCATCACCCTTCGGCCTTCAAATAATGCGACAGGTGTGTGCAGAAAATGTCTCTTACAGACAGCCACACCAGTTGCGTTTATTGTCTGGGCTAAGCCCATTTACAGGAACCCTGCAGCTTCTGTCACGCTTTTAGTACAAGAGTGTTGAAGGAAAGGAAGAGAAAACTTATTGACAAGGGGTCTCATGACCAGTTCCTTCCAGGAACAACTGGAACTTGGTCAGGCAACTCCAAAATCTTCTTAGAGAAAATCATCAGCCCCGACTTCGGAGCTGACCAAAAAGTCTAGCGTCTGAACCAATGAGTTCCTTTTCCGACTCTGCTTGATCTTTGGTGCAGTCCATTCCATCAGTTCCGAGACGGTCTATGGTACCGAAGATTTTGCCCGACATCGAGACTGTATCTCCTAATTTGAGATCTCCTATTTTGGAGAGAAGGAGGTCTCCTTCAGTCTCCACCAGATCCTCCATGAACCTATCAGATGAGGACATTGAGAGGGTGGTGAAGAGGTTGCTTTTGGATCCAGCTCTGGCTAGAAAATTGACCCCTCTAGACCCAAAGGTCTCGGAGCCATCCCCCGTACCGATCACTGTTCCTCCTCCCACTGCTTCGCTGTCTGAGCCTATTACATCAGGTTCCTCTGTCTTCGTCCCTTCGGCTCTGGGGATTCGGCCTGTTTCCTTGGAGCCAATTACTATATCCTCGATGGCTCAGTCTGGAGCCGAGGGTTCTGGAGCCGATGCTGTTTTGTCAATTCCAAGGGGGACAGTCACCCTGGGTTCTCTTCGGAACCGACCCACCCTCTCGGAGCCCCGGCTCGACTCAGCTCGTCTCCCACTTCTGCTTCAGAGCCATGCCTTCTTGCTAGGAGTCTACCATCTGTCCCCTTGGAGCAGAGGTCTTCTTCGGAGCGGGGGGGGGGCTTTCAAAGCTATAGAGAAGGCTTTATCCTCTGCCAAAGCCATTCCTTTGGAACCTGTGTCCCACCATAAGCAGGCAGCAACCTCTTCCCCCCCTGCCACCCCCACAGCGTAGAGACCCAGAGGCCCAAGTAGCCCCCATTGGAGGCGCCCCCTCTTCAGAGACCTCCCCTGGTTATCCCACTGCAGAGCGCCCTCGGAAGAGGTTATGTAAGAGGAAACATGTCGACTCCCCTGAGTCTCTCACATCAGACACTGATTTAGAGGAATCAGAAGGCTCCCCCTAGATCTCCGTTTGAGGATGTCTCCTTCACTGACATCCTAGAAATCCTTAGACAGAGAGATGATTGGAAGACCTCTACCCCTACTGAGGATGAATCAGTGCATCTCGAGGCGTTTGGCTCCCGACCTTCCACCTCTTGGTGACACCGCCGTATGACCAACTTTTTGGGTCATTTCGCGGAAAGCATGGACCTCTCCAGATTCAGTGGAAGCCGTCCCGAGGAGGCCAAACAAATTTATGACAGCACCTGGGGACAACCCTTTCCTTAGCAAGGGAGTTTCAGTTGATGCTATGGTGGTAGCAGCAGCCACCAAGAAGGAATTATCTGAGATGTCTTCTAATATCCATCCTCCTAACAAGGAGTCCAGGACGATGGATAGGTACGGGAAGTGTACTTTTTCTTCAGCCCCCTTTACACTAAGATCGCTGAATTATCTGACTCATTTCACTCATCTTCAGAAGGATCGCCTGAAAGAGTTAGGAGATTCCATCCAGGGTTCAGTAGCTCCGGGTTCCATGGACAAGGTTTCCCTGCAGCTCTCCACCCTTACTTCCATAGCTACCTCCTCCATGAGGCTGATCTCATATGTGGCAGATGGAGCGAGCAAGACAGCCGTAACAGGAATATCCCTCAGGAGACATTCATGGATGCATCTTTGTAATTTTACGGAATCCCTTAAGTCTTCCTTCACTAACGTTCCCTTCGATGGTTCATCTCTTTTTGGACCCCAAGTGAAAGAGACTTTGACTAGGTGCGAGAAGAAAGGGAAAACCTTATCTGCCATTGGAGTCCATTTCTCTCTCCCATCCAGACCCTATCCCAAGGGTAATAAAGGAGGGAAAATGTGGTTCCGCAAATCCCAAAAAGGTTTTCCTCAGGCACAAGGTCAACCCTCCCCCAGGGGTAGAGGGGAAGGATATAATGGAAGACACCACCCTCGCTCCAGAGGAGGCACGCAACATCAGGGAGACGGAGAAGCTTTCTCTGATCGTCCCTTCCATCGACCCTGAAGGGTTGCCTGACTGTCCGTCTCTGGAGGCAGTCAGGGGTCGTATATCGCTGTACCTAAGCGCCTAACTATCACTCAAGATCGTTGGTACACACAATAATATCCAGAGGTTATCTGATTCCCTTTATTTCTGAATCCCCAACAAACCGGTCTCTTCCAGACGTACCACCCATCCAACTAGATCGTGCAACTTCAGAGGTCATCACGTTGCTGCAAAAAAGAGTCATCCAAGAAGTCCCCGCAGAGCAAATAGGATCCGGAACTTACTCTCAATTCTTTTTAGTTCATAAAAAGACAGGGGACTGGAGATCAATTCTAGATCTCAGCAGGCTGAAGAAGCATGTAAGAAAATCAAGTTCCGAATGGTCACTCTGCAGTCGATATTTCCTTTTATCGGGAAAGACAATTGGATGTGCTCAAGCGATCTCCAGGATGCGTACTACCACATCAAAATGGACAGGTGCTTCAGGAGACACTTATGCTTCCGGCTGGGAGCCAGCCATTTTCCAGAGTGTTTTCCAAATGTATGGCAGTGGTAACGGCTCACCAGAGACGTCAAGGATTCCAGGCATTTCCATACCTAGACGACTGGTTCCTCACTGCTACCACCAAGCATCAACTCATAAGGACTGGGGATGAGACTCTATCCTTGTGCGCCAGCCTAGGCATCACTGTCAACTTGCAAAAGTCAGTCTTATCTCCCTCGCAGCATATTGTATATCTAGGCTCAGAAATAGACACAACCACCATGTCAGGAAAGAGTGGAATCTCTACGCAGTCAGATCAGATCCTTATTAAACAGAGTCCAAGCAAGAGTAGTCCTTCAAGTCCTAGGGACTATGACTTCCACCATCTTATTAGTTCCTCTTGCTCACCTACATATGAGGATTCTCCAATGGATGCTGTTTGCACAATGGTCGATGCAAGACCTTCCATTGTCTCACCAGATATTAATAACAAATGCATGAAAAATGGATCTGACATGGTGGTTACACACGAAACAACTTGTCATAGGTTGTCCACTTGTTCCTCCCCAAGAGAAAGTGGTTTTGACCATGGACGCTTCCCAGATAGGGTGGGGGGGCATTATCTGGGAAAGACAGTCCAAGGTACTTGGGAAAACCACGAGAACCACTTGCACATCAATGTTCTGGAGATGAGAGCGGTGCTATATGCGTTGCAAGCACTTCACAGCTCCCTACCCACTGGAACGATTGCGATTCAGTCAGACAACATGTTTGTCATGTGGTATATAAACAAACAAGGAGGAACCAAGTCTTACCCGCTTTGCAGAGAGGCCTTAAGAGTTTAGAAATGGGCGATGGATACTCACCGCGTCCTGATAGCAACGCATGTCCCTGGGAAATCCAATGTAATAGCGCACAAACTCAGCCGAGCAATTCTGATGCCTCACGAGTGGTCCCTGACTCCAATGGTTGCGAAAGAGATCTTTCACAAATGAGGCCAGCCTTGTTGAGATCTGTTTGCCACTCACCTGAACACCAAATGCAGCAGCTACTTTGCCCTCATTCCCCATCCGGAGATGTCACCCAGGGATGCTGTAGTTCACAATTGGCCCCCGGGAGTTCTCTATGCCTTTCCTCCCTTTCCACTCATACCCAAAGTAATGCAGAAAGCAAGACAGTTGAGGAGTTCCTTGATCCTCATTGCTCCTTACTGGCCTCAACAAGTTTGGTTTCCTTTCCTGTGGCCCTACCTTTTGGAGGAACCATGGATTCTGGACCCATCTCCAGATCTCCTGATTCATCAATCGGGACAGTTCCACCCCTCCATCCACACCCTCAAATTGACAGCATGGCTGCTCCAATTCCACGTATAGCCAGGTGCATTCCCTTATCCCCAGCGGTCAAACACATCTTAATTTCATCCCATAAACCTTCCACTCAGAAACTATATTCTAGCAAATGGAAAAGGTTTTCCCTTTGGGCTATGAATCGGGGCTTAGATCCAATATACAGCTCCTTTAGAATCCATTTTATCCTTCCTAACAACAATTTTTCATGAAGGAGTGGCAGCCGCTACAGTTAGAGTTCAGTTAGCTGCCATTTCCAATTTCCATTTTGGTTTCATGGGAAATCCAATCATGCAACACTCCCTCAGTAAAACCTTCTTAAAAGGAGTTCTTCTTAGGCCCCCCAATAAAACAACCATTAGAACCCTGGGACTTATATTTAGTCCTCTCATCTTTGATGTCTGCACCTTTTGAACCATCCTCGTCGTCAGACTTAAAATTGTTATCATGGAAAACCTTGTTCTTGGTAGGTACAACATTGGCTAGGAGAGTCTCGGAACTTCAAGCCCTAACTATTCGACCTCCTTACATTATCTTTCACAAGGATAGAGACTCTCTCAGGACAAACCCTTCCTTATATCCACCGTGCAACATCAGAGATCATCTCGTTGCTGCAAAAATGAGGTGCTCAGAACACAACCTGAATACTGCCATTGAGCTACCTGTGTTTTTTCCAAACCACTCTAATAAATCAGAGTATAGACTTCACCAGCTAGATGTCCACAGGATACTGAGATTCTATATACATAGGACCAAAGAATTCAGGAAATCTGATCAACTTTTCGGTTCCTTTTCTGACAAAAGGAAAGGCTTACCTGTTTCAAAAATTACTCTTTCAAAATGGCTTTAGGATTGTATATCCTTTGCTTATCAACAAGCTGGTAGACCATTACCGTTAAAAGCTAAAGGTCACTCTACTAGGGCTGTAGCTACTTCATGTGCCTTTAGAGCTAGGCTTCCAATTGATACTATTTGTGCAGTAGCTACTTGGGCAAGACCACATACATTTGTCACTCATTACAAATTGGATTTGGCCTCCTGGGACAGGTCATCCTTTGGGTCCACTGTGCTGAAGAGTCTCTTCACTTGAGCCACCTGGGATAAAGGTGCTAGGGACGCTGTCCCATCCAGCAAGAGTTACGGCGAGATAGGACTACATAGCATAAAGAAGTTATGTACTTACCATAACATTCCTTGTTTGTAGTCCATCTCGCCTATATTCTTGCGTCCCTCCCTCCCTCCAACCCCCTTCTTGTTTCTGGGGGATCTAGTGGACCTCTTTTTGGGGCTGCCTGACTTTCCTCTTTATTGTCCACCTGGAATGGATTATGTTTCTAATCCTTTGCTGTATTTATACAGCTTCTTTTATATTATTATTACCTGATAGGTATTTATTACTTTCTTGCAAGCTAGATCTGGGGAATAGCCATGAGGCACCATGGGATATAGGGGCTAGCCTTGAGCCAGTAAAAGCTCTCGAGCTTTAGTATCGGCCGAGTTGGAGCCAAATATCGGCTCCGAACCCATCCAGCAAGAATATAGGCGAGACGGACTACAAACATGGAACGTTATGGTAAGTACATAACTTCTTTTTCATTAATTTGAACTTATTTTGAAACACACAGACACCGTCTTCTATGCATATCTTATTAGCTCTGTATTAACCTTCTACTGTAGTGTGTTTAGCCTTGTTGTAAGTTGTACATAAAACTGTACTGTACTACAAATGAAAACAATGCAGCTGTATATATTGTCCTGTATAAGTGTTTGCATTGCACAGTTGTGCTAGTGTTTTGGCTTTAACCAGTAAAGTTACCAAATGAATAAATATAAAAATGTAAATGATAGGATTGATGATGGTGCAAGAGATATGACATCATTATAAAAGAGGTAGTAGTGCATGGAAAAAAGGTCAAAGACCGTGGTTTGTGAAAGGGAGAAGGTAGCCAGCGACGCTGTAGAGGTATTAGAAATATTACGGAAATGTTATGAAAATCTTTATAAAGCAGAGAAATGTGGAACTTAAGAAAAAGTACAAATGGAAATGTTTATGGAAGAATTAAATATGCCAAAGAAGATTAAGCTCACCTACTAACAGGATAAGAGGAGATGAAATAAAAATGGTGATGTATAACCAATCTACAGGGAAGTCCCCAGGAATGGATGGTATTCCTGTGGAAGTTTGGAAGCTAGGAGGGAAGAAAGTGATAAAGATCTGGAAGGTTTTGTTTAACAGTATTTTAAAAGGAGGGGAAGTACCAACATTCTGGAAGAAAGTGATGGCAGATGTAATACCTAAAGAGGGTAAAGATCCAGCTTCATGCAGGTCCATTTCAGTACTAAACCATGATTATAAAGTGTTCATGTCTATAATGCCGTAAGGAATGGCAAAGGTAATGCCAAAATTGATAGATGTGGATCATTGTGGTTTTGTGGAGGGGAGGCAAACATTTGACAGCATTAATAGAACAATGATGATTCATAGGATGTACAATGTAAGAAAATGTCACTGTTGTTGGTGGGTCTTGTTGCAGAGAAAGCATTCGACAGAATAAATAGGGATTTTTTGAGGAGGGCAATGGAAGCATTTGCATTCCTTGATAAAATTACAAGGTTGAGTAGGAGGTTATATGAGGAATCGGAGGCGAAAATTAAAGTGAGGGGAATTCCTCTTTGATAAGTTCTGGTTGAGCAGAGTAACCAGGCAGGATTGTTCTCTTTCTCCTTTGTTATGTGTATTATAGTTAGAATCATTGGCAAATAAAATAAGAGACTCAGAAATTCAAGGATATAATTGATGTGGTAGTCAAGAAAAGTTGGTGTTACTTGTAGATGATGAAATTTTATACCTGATCAAACCAGAAAAGGATTTTTCAGTGTTGCAAAACATTCTGAGACACTTTCAAGTCTTCTCAGGAAACAAAATTAATGAGGGTAAAACAAAGGCAATAGCTCTAAACTATATACCCACACAAAAATTGGTTCAGCAATACCCATATTTATGGGGCCATGATCAAATGATTCTGTTATGGCAGCTAAGGATATGTGGGAAGAGACTTCACAAAAGATAATACAAAAAATGAGAAATTGGAAGATAGCAAGAGATGAGCAGTGAAAATGTATTTATTCCCTTTCATTTTTTTAACAGGTCAGGCATATTTTTATCAACCAGAGGAAAAGCTGTGGTTAGCAATTAATAGAGTGGAAGGATTTTATCTGGGACTGGAAGAGGGCAAGAGTCATGTGGGATAAGTTGATCAATCCAATAGAACAAGGTAGTTTTGAATTACCAGATTTGAAGGGTTATTTCAGACCTACACAGCACAAGCAGAAAGCTGTAATTCAAGTGAAAAGAGATGACGATGAAAGGGGGTGGGGGGACTCAAGAAACAGATTTTGGATTGGGGATCTTTAAGGAGAATAGTAATAACTGTACAGAATATTGCATTCATAAAGTATTCTAACAGTATATGTAGGTATGTCTGTTATTAGGGGTACAGAGAATAGGCAAGAGGGGGATGGAATTTGCTGGAGAAAACTGGCAAAGGAACCAAGGTATTGAGAGCAAATAATCTGGGAGGGAAAGGTAATAAAATGGGAAGAGGCGAAGAATTCATTTGGACTGCAAGATAGAGATTGTCTTTCCTATCAAGGATTGATATCAGTGTACAGACAAAGAGAAAGAAGTAGGACAATCCTATGTGAAAGACCAGCACTGGCAGAGTTTTTAGTAAAATCGAAGCTGCTTTTAAAAAAAGAATTATTAGTAGACCATATACAATATTGGATGATAACTATGGGAATCAATCAGAGTAGGTTAAAAAGGATTGAGGAGAGAGATTTGATAAGCAATTCACAGAAATAATAGGGGCAGGATGTATGCAATAATGTCTATAGGATTTAGGGTATTTGCTTGGAAGTGTTAGCAGACTCCAAATAATTTTTTCCTCAGGTAGATTGCAGATGGTGGTGGTGTGATGGGGAAGAAAGACTATTGGGAACATATTTTTGGAAGTGTATTGAGTTTGGCCGACTTTAAAAATTCCCTGTAGACTAACAGAAATACTGGGGGAGAAAATTGTTGTAACTAAGGAAATTTGTGCTATGATACAGACTTGGAATTGCCTAGACATCGGCCTTGCTGAGTTTAATTCTGGTGCCTTCAAAAAAAGCAATTACTAGAAAATGGAAATCAAAGTCTAAACCAACTGCACGTGAATACAGTAATAGAGATAAAACAACTGGAAGTAAGATCTTTAGAAAAGGGTAGGAGCAAATTACATAGATAAAAACGGGAATTATGGGAACAACACATGAAGAATAATGTTTTGGAGGAGGAATAAGGTTTAAGCGAAGGCAGGAATTGAATGAGCTGTGTAATGTTTGACTGACTGGATAGATTATAAGTGATGTATAACATTTACAACTGAAAATGTCAGTATGGTTCATTTTTATTTATATAAATGTATGATTGCCTGTGTAATAAGTGATAATTTAATAAAAATGTTTCTTGTTAAAAAAAGACCATGTTTATGAAGAGAGCAAACCTGTATATTATAACTTACTAGACAGAGTACAACTTGCCTTAAAATGACTTGCTGACATTTGTACACTTGCTTTTGCATTAAGGGATGTGGTGCATACATTGCCAAACAGTACTTTTCCCCCATCAGGAAACTTTTTCTACACCTGGAAAAATGCTTATAAAGCAACTGTTTATTTTCCGTGCACTGACATCACTGAGGAAAAACAGAGTACTTTAACCTCAATGATATCAGCAGAAGAAAAGCGAGTTACATCCATAGACTTTAATGAGAGCACAACTGCGCATGTGCAAAGGTTTCCCGCTAAAGTTTATGGACACACAGCACCATTACCCCAAGGCAAACAGTGGCAGCTGGTGACTTCAAATTAAAGGGGGGTTGCAGGAGACAGCTGAATGGGTGGGGCCAATGGGAAGGGGTGTGACCAACTAGAAAGGGGTGGGGCTATGCTCAAAATCACAATAACTGGAACTTTAATTAAATACGCTGCCCTGGGTGCCAAACCGTCATTACGAGAGTCCAATCAAGACAAAATGAAGTGTAGAAGAAAAAAATATTTCGATGCATTGGCTACATGACAACTTACTTAATATCTAGATGGAAACACAAAGGTTGTGAGGCATGAAAAAATAAATTGCTTTTTAAATGCATTACTGGAATGCCAGTCAAAATCAAGTATAAAAAAAAAACAAGCAGCACTCAGCTCAAACCACTTCTCCTTGCACTGCAGTTCTAATTATAATTTATATTCAGCTTTATAAAATTACCAAGTAACATGCTGAAAGTAGCAATCTCTGTGATACCCCCACTTGTAAAAATGTTTCTTATCCAAAAAAGACCTGCTGCCTGACAACTATCTACTTGTTTCATGGAGAACACATGATCAAAGTAAAAAATGAACAGCGAACAAGAAACAAGCTCAAGATAAATTGCTTAAAGGATTACTGCACAAGTTATGGATCACACATGATAGATTGGCATTCTGTTTAGTTTACGGGTAAAGCCTGCAGAGATAACTGCAAGTCTCCAACAAATGTAATGAGCTTCTGAAAATACTGTAATCTTGTCCTTTATTACAAATACTGTCATATGCATTTCAATACCTAAGGCTTATACATTATCTAGTTATGTAATTATTCTCTGCATGGCAACAATGAAAAGGCTTTCAGTGTTGGTAATTCTTTAACAGTATGCTTATTAAAGCTTACTTGCATCTTACAATCTCCAACAAGCTTACCTGATGGTCATTATAGCATTGCTACTTTAATACAGAGCAACAGGGCACTGCAACAGCATGCATTTTCTGAATAATAAGAAGCATAAATCAACAGTATAAAAATATGACGGAAAACCGTAACATTCTGCAAAATCAAGGACAGATGAAAAGCCATGGTCATACTCGTGGTCTACCTTGGATGGGGGAATACTCTGTACACTTACACTGCATAACTGCTCCTTGCCTTGCTTGGACACATCCAGAGCCACTACAGTGGGGATTGGAGTGCAACAAGTAGGTCACAGTTTGAAATGTCTCTGGATGACGGTGATGGCTCTGACACTCATACCTCTCAACCTCAGAGCAAGAAATCTGGACAAAGCCATACATAGAAGTAGGGCACAGGCCCAAAAAAAAGACAATTTTTAAATATTGCTCTTATAAACTTAGAAAGATAATAGAATAGTAGTAGGTCTTGCATTAGTATGAATTTTTGAAGGGTATGAAATCTGAAACTCAAATGTCTGTCATTATTTTCTAACTTCAATCTTTAATGATTTGCTACTAATTTGCCAGAAAACCACAATTTTATGAAAAACAGACCAAATATATTATGCAAAAATATAAAATTGCCACACAATACAGCTGGGAACCTGTCAAAGAAGAGACACCTTTTTAAAATTAGTACTGTTAACTTGAGCAGCTGACAAAATAAGAGCATCTACATGCATTTCTGAAATAAAAGTAATCTATCACTCTGATCATTACAGTTATTTATAATGGTAAACCCTCCACATTTTCTTCCAAAATTGCCATTTTGCAGAGGGATTATTAGGGGGAGAGCAACATTTTGAGCCAAAATTGGAGACAATTGAGAGGTTTGGATATTCCTAATTCTATAAAGCGATTTATTTGCACGTACCTTTCAACCTCTTAATACAGGAAATCTGGATAAGGCCAAATATATTGGGGGAACATACAAACAGTACTAAAAGTACAGTTGATAGAATAACAGGTCTTGCTTTAGCATGCATTTTTCTGAAGGTTATGATGTCTGAAACTCAATGTTTGCCATTATTTAGTGACTTCATTCCTAAATGATTTGGCAGAAAACCACAAATTTTATGAGGAACAAACCAAAAATAAGAAGCAAAAATCTATTCATTCTGCAAAATTCTGGACAGTTGAGAGGTATAGTTCAGCCCGGGCTGTCTGAATTTGCTGCCCTTCTCCCCCTCACAAAATCATGGTCGAATGGAGCGTCCCCCCTGCAGCCATTCCAATGTCCCATTCCTTGGTTATTTCGCCCCATTTGCCATAAACACTGTAATGTGCATACTGCTTTACTTCTGCGATGATATGGATTTCATTTGAAAGTTTTATTTTATATTTTACAGCATAAACCCTAATAGATATCTGCTAAACAAAGCAATTCAGTGTCACAATGAAAATAGACTTGGCATTTTGGCTTTTGACATGGTGAACCACTCTTCCCTTATTTACATCCTTGAATCCCTGTCATTTGATAACCTGGCTATAAAATGGTTTAGTTCTTATCTAAGTAACAGACAACAAGCCGTTCTTTGGGACAATCATATCTCTTCCTTATTGCCTGTTTCTATTGGAGTCCCACAGGGCTCCATTCTTGGGCCACTTCTCTTCTCCCTTTACATAAACGATCTTAACACTGTAATCCCTCAAGCTACCTGCATCCAATATGCTGACGACTCCACTATTATTTGTTCAGCATCTACCTCTTCAGAGTTACTCTCTCTAACTCAAACTACCTTCAACACTGTAGAAACTTGGTTTACTAGACGATACCTTCTCCTCAATGCTAAAAAAACTAAACTTCTCCTTTTCACTCCTACCACTCGAACCTCCCCTTTAAACTTCAACATCTTGTCTAATGACACCACTGTCATTGCTCCTGACATAACAACTAAACTGCTAGGAATAACCATTGATAACAATCTCACTTTTGATCAACACATCAATAACATCATTAAAACAGTTAACAAAAAAATAGGTTCTCTTTACCGTATTAAACCATTTCTTACACCTTCCACCAGAGCTACTATCGCCCACTCCCATCTGATATCTACTCTCTTTTACGCCTCACCTATTTTCAGTAACCTTAAGAAGGCTAACCTAAATAAACTAGCAACTTGTTACAATAGCATTGCGCGCTTTGCCACCAGTAACCCTTTCAGAACACATCACTGTCATAACCTAAAACTCCTAGGCTGGCTAGAGCTTCAAAACTGTCTTATGATCTCACAACTTACTATTGCCCACAAGATACTTTACCAACCAGATAACACCCCAATACTTTCTCGACTTTTAATCCCTTATAACAATCATACCTCCCTTCGATCTTCTTCTAAACTTATGACCAAATCTGTAAAATCCCATAACTTAGCTGGTGACTCTCTGTTCACTAATACTGTAGGTAGGACATGGAATCTGCTACCCACTGATATCACTCTAACCTCCTCCTTACCACTCTTCAAACAAAAAATCAAGCAGTACTTCCAAAATCACTGGCTTTGTTCCTGCAGGACTCCTGACTAACCTTCTGCACTCCCCCTACTCAACTATAACTTTATTCATTGATTAATACCTATACATACTATTTCTTTTTTCTTGCCCTGTTGCTCTCCTCTTATGCTCTGACTCACTCCTCCTTTTCTCTCCACCACCCTCTCTTCCATCTTCCTACCTCGTCTCCTTACTTGACTACTGTTTCTCTCTCTTTCCCTCTCTTGTATTGCTACATTAATTCCTTTACATCTCCTGCTTTACCTCTTTCTCTTTGACAGATTATTGAAAACTAATAGCTAATCTTTAGCTTTTTAATGTTCACTTCTACTGACCTAGTACAATTTTTGCAATTATGCTTCTACTACCTAGTAAAACGTTTGTAAGTGCCCTAGGTTTTTGTTGTTCTTATTACTAAATGTATGTTCTTATTGTGCTTAAATTTTTTATTAATATGTCTCTTTGTATTGAATTATGTGTGGAGCTTTTCTCCCCGGGCCTCTACTGAAAATGGACATGTATCCAGCTAGACTAGCCCGGTTAACAAATGTAAAATAAAAAATAAAAAAAATTAAAACTTCTCTGCCCTTGAAACTCACATTCATTGAAACAGCGTTGAAACCCACATTCAAAGAAAATACATTTTGCCAGTGGCAGATTAATTTTGGGCTGTTTTCAAATCATAGGCCCCTTGAACACGAAACATACACATACTCTGATACACCTTCCTGACTGTATTACATTATATTCCTTATACAATGCAGTACAGTTGTTAGAGGATATTTTAAATTTATTGTTTTGAACATTTTTCCAGTAAACAATGAAACAAAATGCATGCACCAGTAATGACAAAACTGCCCAATTCAGAACATTTCAATCATAAAAGTCTACTCAAACTTCTACAGTTCACCAGTATCAGTAAATATGCACGATCTCTGAAGAAGTAAAAGTCATCTAAATAATTCCACATTAAAGAAATCTATTAACTAATGAAGAGGTTACTGCTAGCAAACAACTTTATATGTCATTGTTTGATCTACAAATAAAGTGCCTGTTGCCCTTGAGGAATAAATTGCCTATGTTGCATTAGAAAAATGATAATGCTAGTAATATCACAATAGGGAATAGATGGCAAAGTGATAACAAGTTCATAGTTACTAGGTATCTTCACCAAAGAGGACTGCAGCATCTATCCCCTTTACAACAGAGTACAGTATCAGCAAAGGATCTACCTACTGTGGGAGTAGAACCCACAGCCTTCTGCATCAAAAGCAAGTACACTACATGTTGTGCTATTTACAATATAAGCAGACTTGGCATAAGCAGCACTAAACTTTTGTTCCTCTGCAGTTCTCAGCTCCTTGTAAAATCTACTCGAGACTCAGCTGTATCTCTGAACTTTGCAGCACAAGAAATATGGAAAAAGCCAAAATTTATTTGGGGGGGACGGGGACAAAAGCCCAAAAACCAGGGACACATTTTAAACATTGCTTGTATAATGTTGGAAAGTTGCTAGAATAAAATGCTGTGTTACCACCGTACATTTCACTGCCAAGTATTGAACCCAGGACCCTATGCAAAACAGCCAGAGCAACATACCACTATGCCAAATCATCTATTTTTATGAAAGAAAGGAAGACTGAAACTTAAATGGCTACCATTTAGTGAATTCAGTTCTCACCATAGCTGTCAACATCTTAGCACAAAACACCTAAACAAAGCCAATAATGGGGGAATACAGCCCCGAAACATATTCAGTGAGTTCAGTTATCACCATAGCTCTCAACCTTGGCACAAAAAACCTGGACAAAGCCAATAATGGGGGAATACAGTCCAAACAATAGGGACAAATACCCACTGAGGACACCAGAGCAAACCTACATAAACACAGGGAGGACATGCAGACTCCACACAGAAGGCACTCCAGCTAAGAATCAAACCAGACAACCCTTAGCTGTCAGGCAACACTGCTACCACTGCACCAATGCGCACTACTGGCTGTGTTAAGTAAAGTAACAAAAATACAGAAACCACAGATTTTATGAGGAACAGAAGAAATATGAGGCAAAAATCTGCAAATGTTTTACAAATGGTGGTGGGTAGGGAATTCAGGCTCTTGTCACTTGGGCCCAAGGTACACGGTACACACACACACACACGCACACGCACACACAGACCCACACCGCACACACCTTCATAAACACCCTACCTGTCTCTGTACTCAGCTACATCCTCCGTAGCGATCCTGCAGCTCGATCGGTCCTCCATAATGGCCCAGCGATCCTGCAGCCCGATCGGTCCTCCATAATGGCCCGCGCATGCCATTGGGTCTCCCGCGAGATGTGAGGAGGCTGGAGCCTCCTGCTGTTGGTCCAGCCTGCAGATGATGCCGTCCGGTGACCTTCCGGTTTGTGTGGTCATCATTGCACAGACCTCTGGGCTGGAAGGGCAGAGTTTCCTACCTTCCCTATCCAGACTGCCTAACAGAGCAGTCTGGAGCTCGGAATGCCTGAGCATGCATGCTTGGAGTTCTGGTCTGCCTAACACAGCAGTCTGGAACTAAGCACGCATGCGCGGAGTCAGAGAATTTTTTATTTTAATATGTTCTACGGTGGGGGGAATGTATTTAATTTATTTATTTATTTATTTTTATTTTACATTTGTTGACCGGGCTAGTCTAACTGGATACATGTCCATTTTCAGCAGAGGCCCGGGGAGATAAGCTCCACTGGAAAAGATTAATAAAACATAGGCATAAACATAAAATGGTAAACATATAAATGTATGTACAAAAGTAATAACAGATTATTACATTTCAATTGTTGAGTACAAAAATTGTTACAGAACATTATATAAATGTGCTAGTAGCTCTATTCTCAAGGAAGGCAAAAAAAGAAACTAGGTCAGCAGAGCTGATGATAGCAATGCCATTTTAGATTAGTCTGGGTTTGTACAGGGGCATAACCAGTGTGTTTTGAGGTAAAGTTTCAATTTTTGTTTAAATAGTGTTAAAGAGGACATAGATGTAAGTTCATTTGAAAGTTGGTTCCAGTATTTTCCAACAGCATTACAGAACAGCGAGTTACCAGAGATATTGTTAGATATACTTGTAGATACTAGTAATTTTTTGGATGAGCGTTAAGTTATTCAGGTTTTTATATGGGATGAAAGGTTTGATAGTATATACTAGTAATTTTTTGGATGAGCGTTGTTATTCAGGTTTTTATATGGGATGAAAGGTTTGATAGTATTGGCGTTTTAGTTGGTTGGAAGAAGGTTTTGTGGGCAATGATAAGTTGGTTATAATGGATTTGGTTTAGTAGCTCATACCAGCCTAGATGTTTCAGATTATGACAATGGTGTGTTCTGAAAGAGGAGGCTGTGGCAAATCTAGCTATGTTATTATAAGAGTTTGACAGTTTGTTGAGGTTGTTTTTAGTCAGATTTGTATATATGGATGAAGCATAGAGGAGTGTGGAGATTAAATGGGTAAGGGCAATAGAAGTTCTGGCTTGTGGAGTAAGGAATGGTTTTATCCTGTACAGAGAGCCCAGTTTCCTGTTTATGGTTTTTATAGTATTGTTAATGTGAGTTTCATAGGTAAGGTTGTTGTCTATTGTTAAACCTAGAAGTTTAGTGGTTAGGTCTGGAGATATAATGGTTCCGTTATTGGATAGGACTGAGAAGTTTATTGGTCTGGACTTGCGGGTGGGTGTGAAGAGCAATAGTTTAGTCTTTTTGGGGTTCAGGAGGAGGCAGCGTTGTAAAAACCAATTTTCTACTACAGTAAACATTCTCTGGGTTAAGGACTGTAGTTCAGATGAAGATTTAGCTGAGCAGATGATTGTAGAATCATTTGCATACTGAATACAGGTAGCTTGAGTAATTACTAGATGAAGATCATTTATATAGATTGAGAATAGGAGGGGACCTAGAATTGAGCCCTGAGGGACTCCTAGTGTAATGGGGAGATGTAAAGATAGGTTATTGTCCCAAAGCACTGCTTGTTGTCTGTTGTTAAGGTACGATTGGAACCATTGAATAACCAGTGAATCTAGGGAAAGAGATCTTAGTACATTTATAAGTAACTGATGGTTGACCATGTCAAAAGCTGTGGAAAGGTCAATAAAGAGTGCTGAGGCAAGGGTGTTATTATTTTTGTTATGATTGATACTCTCAGAGAAGGATAGAAGAGCAGTGGTAGTACTATGAAATGGTCTGAAGCCATGTTGGCAATTTGCTAGTAGATTATTTTGCAGTAAGTGATCAAGTAGTTGTTTATGGATACATCTTTCCATTATTTTAGCTAAAGGAGACCGTAATGCTATTGGACGGTAGTTGGAGTATTCGTTAGAATTGCCACCTTTGTGTAGGGGGATGATGTGTGAGATTTTCCAGATGATAGGAATATTTCCCTCTTGTAAGGTTCTATTTATCAGGATTGATATTGGGTAGGCTATAGCTTTGGCAGCTTTTTGGAGATATTCTGCTGGTAGGTTATCGGCTGATGGGATTGATGGTTTTAGTTTTTGAAGATTACAGATAAGGTGAGTTGGGACTGGTTGCCAGTGGAATATAGGGAGTGAATTTGTTACAGAATTTGGGTGACTAGAATTCTGAGTTGTTATTTGATTGGCCAGCGATTGGATGGCCTCTGTGAAGAAGGTATTGAAAGTGTTAGCTGTTTGTTTGGGATCTTTGGGGTTGGCTCCTGTTGGGGGTGGTGTGATGGAATGACCAGGGTGAAGAAGTTTGTTTATACTGGCCCAGAATGTTTGTGGATTACTTTGGTTATTTTGCTGGAGATGACAGTAAAAGTTTTTTTTGTCCAAGAAAATGGCTTTTTTTGTATCATTTGTCATTTGTTTAAATTTAAGTTGGTCTACAGGTTGCTTAGTGGATCTCCATAGAGCCCAGAGTTTGTTTCTAAGTAGGATTTTCTGTCTGGTTTCCTTAGTAAGCCATGGGGCTGGCTTATACTTATTTCTGATAGTACGCTTTGGTGCATGATAGTCTAGGATAGTTAAAAGTTTTGAATTAAAGTAATTCACTGCCTCATCTAGAGGGAGGTGTTTAATGGGTGTCCAATCACATGCTCTAAGTTCACTTTGGAAATAGTCAGGATTAAAATTTTTATTGGTTCTGATTGTTCTAAGTGTGGTTGGATTAGGAGTAGTTGTCTTATGCCTAATGATATAAGTGAGTGAGTGGTCACTTACATCTGCAGGAAGGGTTCCAGCCTTATACATTTGCTGGTGATTGTTTATGAGTATCCAGTCTAATATACTCTCTTTATTATTGGGTTTGTTAATTCTGGTTGGGAAGTTGATCATTTGTGAAAATCCATGTAGGTTAATGTGTGAAGTTGGCTGATTTTGTGTGCAGGTTTTCCAATCAATATTAAAGTCATTTTTACAGGTGGGGGGACCCATTTTACAGGTGGAGGGGCTCCAGTCCTGCAGTCCTATAGCACGAGCCGCCCCTGGACAAACATCAGAATAGGAAATCAAGGAGGGGCATGGTTTAATAAAATGATCAGCCCAAAAAACATAAGGAAGGACATGTCGTAAAATACATATTATACAATGACTGGCCATTAGCATTCAAAAACGAGCACACTGATTAGCCAGCCCAACCAAGCATGCCCATTGTAAATCCCACATTATAACAATGGAAAAGGGTCCGGTCACCCAGACTTCTTTCCTTTGGTATATTGCTTAAATTTTATTTTTATTTCTTAAAAAAATAAAAAATAAAATCTTTAGCCCTGACTCCGGACATACCAGAGAGGCAGCTTGGACAAAATACTAGGGAAATCAGGCAAACACACGTACCTGATATCACGTGTATTTCTTCCATGCTGTCTCTCTCCTACCCCTAAACTGCCCTAAATTATTTTTAATTAAGAAAAAAAAAGAAAGAAAAAAACGGAGCAATGGAGACCTTTTTTTCTCCATTGCTTCTGTCTCAAAACGTTGATGTACTGGGTATGCATGGGAATGCAAGTCCTGTACGCATGCACAGTACATCAGCACAAGGAAGCAGTATACCACCAGCCACAGAAGAACAGTGATGCGCCATTATAAAAAAGACATAATTTAAGATTTTCTTAAATTATGTTATTGTATAATAGTAATAACAGACTCCGTGGTTGTGGTATATTGAAATTTACCCACTGTTGGCTTTATTTAATCACTTGGGCTTCACCAACCATGGGTAAATCTTCAGCATACCACACCGACGTCGTCGGTTATTGCTATAGTATTTGACTCATCAAATGCTGCAGTATATGTATACAGAAATGCCACCAAATTACATTAAGTTCTGGTGTTATGTATGGTAAGCAACCCATGCAAATCTGTTATTACATTATTTAGTTTTTATCTCAGATATAATACAATTATAATTTTATCATTAAAAAATATTAAGCTTTTGGCAATAAATAATAGCAACTTGCATAGAGAGTGGAATAACTGATGACTGATATAGGAAATTCTCATCTTTGTGTTTTGTTCTCTGTAGTTTTTAGATGAAATTTCCTCTGCAGAAAGTCGAGCACCCAGCTGTGTAGAAGAATCTCTCATACTTAAAGAAGGGTAAGTGTTGCTGCATTCTTTGTCCCAGAGAAGATAGTGGAAAATATTTTAAGACTTGAATCATCTGTGTGCATGTTGATAATGTAGTGTGACCCTTATCAGAATCATTTGATTTTTATCTTGAGAGTCCTCCAGGCTGAAACTGAGCACCTCTTCCATGACATTTCTTTGTCACTCAACAAGTGATTTACAAAAGTCTGTTAAGTGAAGTGGTATGTCTGACCCTCTTGGTAAGTTCCCAAAACAGACATTTTCTGTTGTGTATTTGATTTATGCTGCAAGATCTGTAAATGAAAATTATACTTTACCACTTTTTTTTTGCCTTTTATTAAATATCTTTACCATTCTTCAGCTTGGGATTTGTTGCCAAATTGTTAGGACCCATTAGGAGATGTGCATTTAAAACATTTGGAAATCAGCAGCGGGTGTCTGGGATAATACTGCTTTGTGACAAAGTTCTGACAATGAAATCTCCCAGTGATCACTGGAACAAAGTTTCAGAAGTCACTGGGAAGTAAACCAGTTCAGATGAAATGTATACTAGTTCATCAGAGACTTTGATAAGTGTCTGTCTGATCATATCACAGCTGCTGGGACAATCTCCAGTCAAGCGATTCATTGTAAGATTCTACCCTTCGGGTGCATTCTGGGTTATAAAGGCTGCCCAGCACCCATATGATTAAATGAAGCATGAAGATGACCACCTGGCTAAATGTTGGAATCTTCAGGACCTTCCCTTCTTAGGGCTGCACTCCTGACTCTTCAAGGTTTATTAGCCCAGGTGAGGTAGACTGACAGATTATCCCATGTCGGGGCTCGTAGCCAATGTTCTGAACATCATATGATTGTTTTGTGAGTGATTTTGTCACAGGTGTGGGGGTATTCATTTGGGGAATTTAGTTTCATGCCTCAGGTGACTCACTGGTACAGTGATGCCTGAAATAGCTTGATCAAAAATGAGGAAAGTGGATGCAAAGAAAAGGTATGAGCTTAAGTCTGCTGGAGCAAGTGTTTCCTTTGTTTTAATAACATTGTGGATTCCACTGCCAGGTAGTCTCTTAACAGTTCTTATGAGTGTGTCTTTTGTGAAGGTGAGGGTTGCAGTGGGTTGTACAGGGAATGTTTGTCTCCAGCTTCACTGCAGTATCCCCAGAAGAATCTCAAACATGCAAATATAAGGACTTGTCAGTTCCTGAAGCTTTACTGCAAACCTTGAACTATTAGAGAATCATTTTACATTCTCACATGAACGCCTTATTGAGGTCCAGTCTTTGCCTTGTAATTCTGTTGCTGAAGTTAACAAGCCAGTAAAACACTAAACCAAAACTTCAAATTGAGCAAATTTTATTAAACAGTTTCATCTTTTCTTGTGGAGGGATGGAAACCTCACTGCGAACCAGACAACCAGGGTTTGATTAGTATCCTCAGCACTAGTGGAACCAGGCATTGAGGAGGAGGAGTTACTGGGAACTAAAGTCGGGTGGCACGATGCCAGGGTAATCCTATGGGCTAGGCTTGTAAAGGCTCCAGGGACATTAGCCTAGTACACACCTATGAACCTATGTGGCATGTTTTCCAGTACCGTGAAGTCAGGAGTGGGTTGCATATACTCTAGGGCACAAAGGGTGATGTGATATCCCTGGTGGAGTCTGGGGAAAGCCACTCATGCTAGGCTCATCCCTTTGGGGAAATGACAGGATGTCCTTTATGGTCAGCATATTGCATGCCCCTCCCCAGTGCCTTGCTGGAGACATGTAGCTAGGGCCGATGTGAAAAAAAAAGAAAAGAAAAAAATCTTAGAATTTCTCCTGATGGCTACCTCAGTGATAACTTCTCTCAGACAATTCTTACCTTGTAAAGGGAAATAAGTGGGCCTGTAGACCAAGGCAGAGTCTAATGGTTAGCAGGGAACATATGCCAAAAACTGTTATGTATAGAAAGTTTGATCAAGTTTAACAGTTTTAGAAAAGCTGAACATGCTTAATTGTTAATAAAGTTTGCTCGGCTTGTATACCTAGTCCAGTGTTTTTAATTTACACCATTAGTCATTGTCTCTGCATGTTTTTTTTTTTTTTTTTTTTAGTTTCTTGAGTTTATTTTTTAAGCTGAAAATGATAGCTGTAGTAACATTATTTCCCAAAGATGCAGTATTGTTTTTGTTTCTGCCAGACCAGTGAAACACTAGCAGTCTCTCATCACATGGAGCTCATGCCCGATGTTTCATTTTTACAGAAGTGCAGGTAGTATGGTCTCCATGTGTGAGGTGGCAGAATGATGGTAGTGCATTTGTGGACTGTGAAAATATGGAAGATTGTAGGCCTGCCATTTAAGCATGTAGGTTTTAAAGTTCAGAAGAGCAGTCAGTCTGTATGAGCTCAGTATTTTTATTGAAATCTGTGAAACATTCATTTTTACCTGACTCCAGTAGTGGTATCTACCAGTTTCTGCTGTTGCAGGACCAAACCTCATCTGTGCTGTACTGGGAACACTGTTGTAGGAGGTGTATTATAAAGATCACTGAACTGTAGAATCGTTAAGATTTGCTGCTTGGCCACAGTTAGTGACGTTCATACTTCAACCTGTAGAGCAGTAGCTGAAGTATACAACAATATTAACTTCACTAACTTTGTGAAACTAAATAACATCATTCCTGCATTTTGAGTAGGCTAAATTTTACAAGGATATTATAAACTTTGATGGCCTTACTGAACCCAGATCTTCCACTTCTGGAATTTTTTTTTAAACAGCTTTATTGAAAACATGAATTATAATGAACAGATATTTTGAAAAAAAAAATTGAATAAGTAAAATTTTTAAAATACAATATTTAAAAAAGAAAATATTAATACAATAACTGTAATAGCACAAAAAAACTTTATACAGTGATGTTCACTATATATCAAACAACAAGATCAATTAAGTTAATTTTGGCAGAAAAAAAATAGAAATAAAGAATAAAAGAAAAAGAAAAAAGGTTACTGCTTTAATCATTTATCCAGTTCTTTAACTAATAATTCATGTATATTTTCCCCATTTGTAATATAATGTATTCCTTGTAGATTTAGATTTGAGAGGGAATTGATGAAGAATTCCAGTTTCTTGTAATTGTTTTCCTGGCAATGGAGAGTATAGTGAAATCTTGAATGAAGTTATGGATCGTATTTATTCCATATTCTTGTAGTAAATATCTCCAAACCGGTTTCGGCTATCAAGCCTTCATCAGTGGGTAAAGTTTGGAATAAATACTATCCATAACTTCATTCAAGATTTCAGTGTCTTTGTATTGCTTTTTGCTGGCCGCTAGTGTTTGGATGTTTATGGTTTGGCCGGGCACGCCATACTTGCAAAACATATCGTTTCAGTTAATGGGGAGTATAGACCAGAGCAAAGATTATTTGTTTTTATTTATACAGTTTGGAACAGGTGTATTGGGGTAATACAAGTGATTTTGTAAGCATAAAATTATCTGTAAAAATTGCCTGTGAAAAAGTGTTAACTTCTTCCCAAAATGTCTTTAATAGTACACAGTCATAAAGTATATGGTTCCAATCAGCGTTTGTTACAGAGTTACATCTCCAGCAAACAATATCTTGTTTAGTTATCTTACTCATTTTCTGAGGTGTGATGAAAGATTTATGTAAAAATCTCCATGTGAAGATTCTCCACTTAATGGAGGAAGTGGTTTTGCTGGCTGACTGAAGGAAATTAACTTTGTCTTTTTCTGAAGGAATAAAACTATTGATTGCAGAAAATGAATTCCAATGTTGTGTCTTTCGGCTTTTCCCGGTTAGGGGTCACCACAGCGGAACTCCAATCCGCTAATGATTGGGAGTAGATTTTTATGTGCCGAGTTGCCGGCCCTGACGCACAACCTTCAACGAAGGTACGCGCATTCGCGCATGTCTCCACACAGAAGACGCTCTAGCTGAGAATCGAACAGGACAACGTCTTACTGTGAGGCGACAATGCTACCACAGCACCAACACTGCAGTTAGAAAATGAATTCCAATAATTATCTGAATATACATCCAGATCTTGTTTAATTGCTCCATAAATATGTGATATATTATTTTTAACTGGTAAAGTATTATAAGTATATAGAATCAAGTATTGAATAAGTTTGGGTAGCATTTGAGGGGATTGGAATTAGCTTATCTAGAATATATTTTCTAAACTCTTGCAAATCTGACCAAAGTAAAGTGTTAAGGTTATATTCATCTATAAGAGCATTAATATATTTTGTCTAATTTTTATTTAGTATTTGATGCCAAAACATTAATTTTTTTTGTTTAAATAGCAACATTTTAGAATGCTCTGCAGAGAGAATTATTCCTTGTGTATAGGCAACGGGAAAGATGAAGAACAACCAATTTTCAAAGATTCTAAACCTAAATATATACTTTTAAAGGCCTTTAGAATTAAAGTTACATAAGTAGATTTAATCATTTGAGTGGAATAACTGGAAAAGTATTCTTTCAAATTCCATATAAATGAATTATTTATTAACCGTGATAGATGATTATTATCTTTATTTTTGGTGTTATGGGATAAATTTTACATAATTTCTTTCCATTTTGCAAAATACTCTCCATCTATAAGATAAACAGTTGTTTTAATAAGTGATGAAATTGAATGAAGTTCTAGATTTGGTAAATATATACCTCTATTTTCCCAGCTGTACATATGATAGGACAATGCAATTCTAGGCTTTATTGGATGCCACAAAAAGTTTTTAATCAGTGTGTTATTTTTTTTAATATAAGAGCCTGTAGGGGGGAATAGAAATAGATTGTATTATGTATAAGATCTTTGGAAGCAAGATCATCTTTATAATGGAAAGTTTTTCATCTATTGTAAATAGAGTCTTGTTCCACTTACTTATTAGAGTCTCTATGGTTGATATACTTTTACTATAATTTAGGTGTAACATGTCTTTAATATTATTGCTATAATTATACGTAAGTATGTTATTTATTGAGATTGAGGTATATATTTTTATATTGATCTTGTATATTATAACTTTTGGAAACAGTTAGAATTTGTGTTTTAGAGTTATTAAAGTTAAGACCAGAACTTTTTTGAAATATATCCATATTTTTAAACAATTCTTGTAAGGTGGGGTTAGTACCCAAAACAAAGCAGAATCACTGTTCCGAAAATAACCAATAAGCACCAAAACCAGAACAGATGGAGGAGAGCTCAAATCCTGGTCTGCAAGCTATAGTTTAATTAATGCACAACTCTTCAGTCCATCAAGTAAAATGCATAAAACAACTTTTCAGTCCACCAAAATCACATGGAAAAAATGATTAAAACGACTTTTCAGTCCACCAAAATTCTCATTAACGCAATTCAGTACACACTGCGTTTTAATTTCCAAAACTTCATCAGATGGAGAAAATGCATACCTTGTTTGTCGTTAGCAGGAGGCTGTGAACTCTCAGTGCGTTGTCGTCCTTAAAAGAAACTGTTGTACCTTGGAGAAATAACTAATAATTGTACGGCCTCTTTATGAGTTCGAATCTAGCTGCTGCCTAACTCATGATCCAAAATCATGATTTTGGATCATGAGTTAGGCAGCAGCTAGATTCGAACTCGCAAAGAGGCCGTACAATTATTAGTTATTTCTCCAAGGTACAACCGTTTCTGTTAAGGACGACAACGCACTAAGAGTTCACAGCCTCCTGCTAACGACAAACAAGGTATGCATTTTCTCCATCTGATGAAGTTTTGGAAACGAAAACGCAGTGTGTACTGAATTGCGTTAATGTGAATTTTGGTGGACTGAAAAGTCGTTTTAATCATTTTTTCCATGTGATTTTGGGGTTAGTACCACCAAGAGTAATTAATACATCATCAGCAAACATTTTGATTTTTGATGCTTCATTAAAATTTAATCTATAGCCTTGTATATTATTGTTATCCCTTGTTAAGTTAGCCCAAGGTTCCATAATTAATGTCAAGAAAAGTGGAGATAAAAGGCAACCTTGTCTGGTTCCTTTTACAATGGGTATGCTCTGGGATATATTTGTACCTATTTTTATGTAGGCTTGACTTTCATTATATAGTTGAGTTATAAGATTAATAACGCTATTAGAAAAGTTTGTCTTTCAGTAAGATAAAAAAGATAGTCGCAATTAACTGAGTCGAAGGCACAGTTAATATCTAAACTAACGAGTCAAATTATTCTTTAAGGTTTTTACTGTGTCAATTAATTGTTATTTTGATGTTATCATAAGAAGTTCTATTAATTATAAAGCCTGTTTGATCCATGTCTACCAGGGATGGTAAAAACTTTTTGAGTCTATCAGCATAAATAGACATGAACATTTTATAGTCTGTGTTTAATAATGAAATGGGCCTATATGAAGCACATTTTACAGGTTTTTTATCAGACTTTAGTATGGGAGAAATAAATGTGTACTTCCAAGAGGGGGGGTATAATGTTATTATTTTGGACTATACTGAATACTGTATGTAGCACAGGTAACGCTTTGGCAGGCAAAACCTTGTAAATTTCAGAAATGATACCTTCGTTACCAGGAGCTTTATTTTGTGATTTGATCTTTTACTTCTTTAAAAGATATTCATCTATTAGTTTTATTTGTGTTTCTGATAGTCTATTCTGTATATTATTATTTATTGTTTGTTTGTGTCTTTCGGCTTTTCCCGGTTAGGGGTCGCCGCAGCGGAACTCTGGTCCGCTAATGATTGGCAGTTGATTTTTACATACCGGCTTGCCAGGCCTGATGCATAACCTTCAACGATGGTATGCCCATTCACGCATGTCTCCACGCAGAAGACGCTCTTAGCTGAGAATCGAACCGGACAGTGTATTTATAAAAGATTGAATATCCTTTGTACTATTAATCATATCACTGGGTTGGTTTAATTAAAAAAAAAAATTCTCTAAATTCACAGTATATTTGGTAGATCAGATACCATTTTTTTGTTGGAGAATAGATTTCTTTAATATGGTTAAGTTTATTTAATATTTTAGTCTTGTTAGCTAGTATAGTCATAGATCTAGGATTTATAGAAAAAGTTAGAAGTTTATATTTTTCAAGATTTATCGTGACTTTATGATTTAAAATTTCTATATATTTATTGTTTAAAGTATTTATTTTATTCATTCTATCTTTCTTATCTGGTTTTTTTGAAGCATCAAGTCTTAAAGCATCTAACTTTGTATATCTTGGAGATCTTTATCCCACAAAATTCTTTTCTTTTTATACCAATCAATAATTTTACCATATAGGTAAGCTTTTAGAGCATCCCAAATGTATACTTCAGAAGTTCCCTGCATACTATTAAGTTCAATAAAATTTTGTACTTCTGTAGTAAAGTATTCAATGAAATCCTTCAGTTTAATTATGTAGGCTGGTATCCTTTTAATTTGAACATTAAATGTGGAGTTTAGTATAAAATCAAATGTTATGGAATTATGGTCCGAAAGGGGACATGAAATCATTTTTGAGTTTAATAAAAAGTCAGTTAAGTTATTGGAAATTAAAACCCTATCTATTCTTGAATATGAATTATGTCTATGTGAGTAAAATGTATAGAACAGTGACTTAGCATCTATAAAGTTATTAATATCTTTCATCATATCATAATCTTCTTTCGGCTGATCCCATTAGGGGTCGCCACACCGGATCATCTATTTCCATTGCTTCCTGTCCTCTGCATCTTGCTCTTTCACACCAACCATCTGCATGTCGTCTCTCACCACATCCATAAACCTTATCTTAGGCCTTCCTCTTTTTCTGTTACCTGGTAGCTTTATCCTTAGCATCTTTTTCCCAATATACTCAGCATCCCTCCTCAGCACATGTCCAAACCAACGTAATCCATTGCTTTTTTTAAAGCTGTCTCGCTATGTTAAACCCATTTAACATAGCAAAACAGTTTGTAAAAAGCAATGGATTACGTTGGTTTGGACATGTGCTGAGGAGGGATGCTGAGTATATTGGGAAAAAAGATGCCAAGGATAAAGCTACCAGGTAACAGTAGCCATTAAACATAACGAGACAGTTTTGAAAAAGCAACGGAGAAAGTAAGATCTCAGTTGCTTTTTACAAACTGTCTCCCTATGTTAAACTCGTTTAACATAGTGAGACAGCTTTAAAAAAAGCAACGGAAATCTCCGTTGCTTTTTTTAAAGCTGTCTCGCTATGTTAAACGAGTTTAACATAGCGAGACAGTGTGAAGCAATGGAGATCTTATGCTCTCCGTTGTTGTAAAAGTTATAGTAATGGAAAAAGTCCGGGCGACCGGACCTTTTTCCATTACTATAACTCTGATTTACAACGTGTACGCTGACCAATCAGCGTGCACATTTTTGAATACTAATGGGGGGGGGGGGTCGTTGTATAATATAAGTTATATTATGCAGGTTACTTAGCTGCAGTTCTTTCATTTGACCTGTAGATGGCATTAGAGGTCATCTATTCAAGCTATTATCCAGCTTTGCGAAGCTTTTCAGCACAGAGTTCAGTCTGTAAACGTCTCCATGGAAACAACACTTTTTTCTTGCTTTCAGTTGAGGCAGCCGCAGTATGATCAGATACCAGAGATGTTCAGCAGTTCAGATGCACAAGATTAAGGAGGGAAAACATTTGCAGCTTTTCTCTTAGAAAGATGTTGATTACCACGTGGCAGAACCAGGAAACATAAAACCGGACAGAATAAAAAGGCAAAGGGAGGGAGAAAGCTACTATAAAATACTGTAAAACCAGCAAACTCTATCTCTCAAACCCAGCAGACCACTAGACCACCATGAACATATCAATCGACACTAAACCCTCCGTTTTAATGATATTTCTATATATGCCATATGCTTGTTATACCAATTAATAGAAGCTTTACTTAAATATAATAAAATTATGAAAACAAGTGTATAAAATGTAAGGGTTTAAATGTGTCAAAAGTGTTTTTTTTATAAATACTCACAAATGTTTAAATATATTATACAGGTTACTTAGCTGCAGTTTTTCATTTGATCTGTAGATGGCACTAGAGACGGTCTATTTCAACTATTATGCAACTTTGCGAAGGTTCTCAGGACATGGTTCATTCAGTAAATATCTCCATGGAAATGAGACTTTTTTCCTGCTTTCAGTTGTAGCAGCCGCAGTGTGAGCACATACCAGGGTTATTCAGCAGTTCAGATGCACGAGATTGAGGAGGGAAAACACTTACAGCTTTTCTCTAAGAAAGCTGTTGATTACCTCATGGTAGGACCAGGAAACATAAAAACAAACATTAAAAAAGGCAAAAAGGGAGGGAGAGAGGCAATATAAAACATTAAAAACCAACAAACTTCATCTCCCAAACCCAGCAAACCACTAGACCACCACGAACATGTCAATCCATACAAAATCCTCCACTCCTCAACAACCAACAGCAAAAAGGGGGAAAAAAAGAAAGGAAAATAAATTAAAGCCTTTCCATAATACCATAATCAGGGAAAACCACCACAATTATCTAATAGTGGCCGTTCGCTTATCAATACACCCATATATCCACATTTTTAACGATAAATATCTAATGAATTACTCAAAACGTATCAGGATGCTGAAAGGGACAAAACAAGAACCTTTCATATGTCTATTACCACAAATAGCACCACATTCCAGCAGCAGAGCAAAAGATGGGAAACATAATCATTAATGTAACATTATGGCAACAATATCAAAGAGACAGGGAAATAAAATGTCAAACAAAAAAAAAGAAAATAGTTTATATTGTAACAAAGACCCTCATTTTCTCATCTATAAATCTCTGTATCTATCATACTTCCAAAAATACCATAAAATTCAGTCCCCAAACATACGGAGCATTTATTATAGCAGACAACAATTTAATATTGAAAGATAATAAATAAATGAGTAAATAAATAACTTTTATTTGCTATAATAATTGAGTTACTTTAAATAAAATAAACTAGACTTAATAATAAACTATAAAATACCATTAAAATTATGTACCATAAGAAGAAATTTAAACAACAAAGACTCACTTGTTGAACCATTTCCGCTTCCCCAACTTCTGGGTTAGTTGTTAAGATTTGGGTAAATGAAAGCCTTTGTAAAATAGCTTAACTAATCACTTATTCTTGAGCTTCTTTTTATGTTCAGAAATCTTCAAGGAACCATCAGCATTTCTTTTAAGACTGGCATTTGCCCACTTCATATCCTCTATTTATTTTATCAAGCAGTTTTCTTGTTTTGACAAAGGTAATGGGAGTCTGTGTCATCAAATATTTTTGGACCATCTTGGAGAAATATTTTGAATCTGGCAGGAAATAATAGGTGTGTCTTTATTTGGGCTTTCTTTAACTCTTTTAGCATTGGCAAAAAATACTTTCTTTTGGCAATTACAGAAGATGAGTAATCATTATCAAAGCATATGATATTTTCTTTATATTTAATAGGAGATTTAGTACATGCATTCTTTAACACTATCTCCTTGTAATGAAATGATAAAAACTTCACTATAACAGATTTAGTAGAATTTGATTTACCTTTTTTGTAGTGGCCAAGGACCTGTGTGCTCTTTCTATCCCGTATGAGAGAGCTTCAGGAAGCTGTAGTACATCAGGGAGCCAAGAAGTTGAGCAGTTTTCCATATTATCTTCTTCAACATTATCAGGCAAACTAAAAAGTCTAATATTTCTTCTTGATCTAGTCTCTAGATCAACATTTTTGTTTGTAAAAGAGTATTTTGTTTTAAGAGAAAGTCTATATTTTGCTCATCTTCTTGAATTCTAGTGTTCATATCATTTAGTGAAGTCTCTGTACCAGTAATGTGTTGCTTAAGGTCTTCGTGTAACATTTCCATTTGTTGGGAACATTTTTCTTTGAAGTTATCCAGTTTTACATCCATTATATCGATTTTTGCTGTCAGTTCTTGTATATCAGATAATAGTGACTGAAGTTCCTTCTTAATAGTTGTTTCTTAAAGTGTAGATTTGGAGTAGCTCATTCTTTAGTTTGAAGTCCAAATATTTTCTCTAGTACTTTTTGACAGGAAAAAATAAAAAGTTGCCAACATTTTTGTATACTATCCTAAAGGATGATTAGTAGAATCCAAATATGTAAAAAAAAAAAAAAAAAAAAAAAAGTTAGGATAGATAAATTCAAAACATCCTGTCATAAATGTTCTGTAAAGACAGAGCAGAGAGAAAGTGCTGTTACTCAGTGCTTATCTTGGCCACACCCCCCCCCCCCACTTCTGGATTTTTTAAAGAAAAGAAGATAAAAAAAAAAGCAACTCCTTCATCCAGCTGAGGCCTTGAGCTCATCCAATTCAATTGGATCTCTTATTAGACTTGATAAATGTTTTAGGAATAAAAGCACACTCGCTTCAAGTTCTGTACTTGAAAATACTACATAAGGTTTAATGGAGAGCCAAAATAAATAACATTTTAAATTGGCTTCAAAACCTTTGTCTTCCCCAGAATAAGGTGTACAACGTCGCTAAAACTCGTACAGCTAAACCTTAGCAGTTCATCCCACAATTGACTCCTCCTAGGATATTTTCTTAATGCTTTCTTTGGGACTAGTTCCCAAAGACAGCTCCCTCAAAATAGCCTGATAAGTTTTATAGGGTTCAATAGCAGAGTGTGTTTTTGTTTAAGAATGAAGTGGCTGTCCTACTGTAGTATACAGTAGATATTTTTGTCAAATAAGCATTAAAAAAAAAATCTGCTCTCTCATCCCCAGTGGCAATAAAATCAGAACCATGGGCAGGTTTGCAAAGAAATATTTAAGCTATCTTAACCATTAGGGTAGTTGTCAATTTACCAGAGTTAGATATTTATCTAAAGGAGGATGTAGCCAGGGAATTTAGGAAGCCTCTTTGAAATAAAAAAAAAATCATAAAGTTGGTACAAATTACAGATAAGGTATGGTCCTTAGAGTGTGGAGTCACTGACACACCTGTTACAATGTATTTTGAGAGTCATAAACGTGCAAGAATTAGTCTGATTTCAAGAACGGAACAGTGTACTATGAAACTTGCTGTTACATTATTCATGTTTTTATTTATTTTTTTCTGGGAGGCAAGATCCCCACACATATACTTTCAGAGATTTGCTAACATATAAATAATTACAGGTTGCTGTGAGTTGGACTAGGGTCCATACTGTGAAGTAGTTCATCATGAAACTTAGAATATATATCCCACATTCAGTAGTAAATTGTTGCAGTTGTGACGATCAAAATTACAGTCCTTAAAATTGTCCAGAAACTTAATCCAGTTAGGATATCACTTTGTAGACCCCTGTTTTAGGGTAATTTTAAATTCTTACTGTGGAAAATGGCCATTTTTTTAAGTATTTTTGCAGGGAGCTGCTTTCCATGCACATCCTCCTTGTGGGGACTCCATCCCCACACTTATTATGTCTGAGTTATACCGCCTCAGAAATCCTGTACTTTAGGAGAAAGGGTAATTTGAGACCAAAGGCTTCACAGTTATAAGTTTTGCATTAATTATAGACACCTGATCATAGAGTTTGTTTAAACGTCAGAAGTGTCATTACATTTAGATATTATACCCTGGCCCTTTTATGTAAATCAGAGCATGGTGCAGTAGTACAAGAAAGAGTTTCATCACAGACAAAAGCAGTCAAGGGGAGGAATGCAGCACAAAGCTTCTCAATAGGTTATCCAGCTTTCTTCTAGTATTCTATGAATAGTCCAGCCTTCATCATCTGGCATCTCTGCTAGATCCCAAAGAGGACAGGTCTCTCTCCATGTATGAAGAACTGATTTTGTCTAACCTCAGACAAATGAGTAAAGTTTCAGTAAGTTACGCTATATAATGTTGTTCTCCTTCAGTTCCGGGGCCTGTATCCCATAACCTAAAACAGGCACAGGTAGCACTTTTATGAACTTAGCAATTTTGTCAGTCAATTTTTTTAAGCAGTGACGACCTCAGAAATAGGAAAGGAATTCTGATTTTTCTTCTTTTTTCTGGTATCAAGGAAGGATGATCAGTGGGGTATATTCTGGATGTAATGAATCTCAGCAGTGACGTTCAAGATGTTAATCCTACCTATTCTTCCCTTCTTATGCAGAATGATTTGCTGGTAACCTTGGGTATGGAACATGCTTTCTCCTATATTCCCATCAATAAGGCACACAAAGACTTCAGAAATTTCAAATGGAGAATTGTCATTACCAGTTTATCACCTTGCCACTTCAGCTTTATTCTACATCCAAGATGTTTACCAAATGTGTAACATTTTTTTATATCTGATATGTCAAGGTGTGCATACATACCATTACCTGGGTGACTGTTTTGTGTTGGGCCAAATGCCAGAGAGTCTGGAGCTGGCCTTATTGCAAATCCAACAGTGCTTCCACTTCTTGCATATTTCTCTGAGTTGCCAAAAGTCATATTTATTGCCTTCTCAAATGTACAGATTCTCAGGGGCTGTTAAGTCCTGAATTGTTGTTCTACCTTAAGACATGATAAAAACACTGAAGGAGTTATTTTCTAGTCTTTCTCAACTGACAACCAAGACATTTACTCAAAGCCCTCAGTTCATGTCCTTTTGCATTTCTGTGGTAAACAGTCCCAGACTTGAAGTGATTTCAGTGGTACCTGTGCAGCCGTCGGATCCAAATGCTCAGTCCGTAGAGTGCACTCTTCCAATGTTTCCAGCTTTATTAAAAGAACTACAGCGGTGACATGACCAGATTGTTGTTGACAAATAGCTACGTTTTGCTCCAACAGCTCCACATCCGATTTTAACCACAGACTTCTCTGTGCTCTTGGGAACTCCTTTCTGTAATCTCAAAGTTCAAGACCACTGATTCCATCACAAAGGAATCAGGACATTAGTTTAAAAGTGATGTTATCCATTCATCTAGAAGTAAGTTATATTTTTCACCCAGCGTCAAAGCAGGGGCTGTGCAGGTCATCACAAACTCCACAGTAATGCATGCGCAGTAATCCCAACAGATGGGAAAGAACACACTCTCATCCTCTCTGCAGGCTACTCTGGACAGTTTAGAAACAAGTTTTATGACTAATCTTACTGGTCAAGCAATTTCCATTATTAGAAAGTAGGCATATTAAACAGTGATACATCAGTCTCTCACTAGTGACTATTGGACATGGCTACTTTGTCATGTTCACAGAGGTTTGGAGCCTCATAAAACGGACTTTTTGTCATCTTACCAGAATCACCAACTTTCCCTGTTTTGTTCCAGCTATCCTCATACATAGGCAGTAGGGACCAATACCTTCTAAACCTGTCAAGGTCTGATTGTAGTGTAAATTGCTTCCCAACTTATCTGATTGTTGCATTTCTAAGGTGAAAAAAGACAGTGCAGACCTAGTTTTCAGTAGTCCATATTGGCAAAAACAGTATTGGCTTACTTTTCTAAATTGAATTCTGGTGACCTCTCCCTTAATCATGTCTTTTCAAAGCCATTTCTTAACTCAGTAGGGAGGGAAAAGTAATTTGAAAGATCTCATATTGATTTTCTGCAACCCCTTATTTGCCTGAAAATAAGGTAAAATAAGTGTAAAAGTCATACCTTTTTAAGCGGACCATTTTTTCTCTGTGGTAGGCAGAGGATGGGGAGAGACCGAGTTTCTTATTCAGTCCCTAAGGTCCTGGATTATTTACCAGCATTCTTAAGTGATATGCAGGACTTTTCAGTATTAAGGCAAATTGTTACATTTCACATCCATTTGTCTTTATATGAGAAAACAGACATAAACAGAAATGGCTGAGAAATGTACTTGATGAGGAAAAGGCCTGCATAGCTATGTACTGCATCAGGGCTAGCCATCTGGAAGTGTAAGCGTTGGCTCTAGGTGAGTGATTTGGTCACATTGATGTTGATGTGATACCTCAACCTCGTGTAAAATGGGAAAAGGAGGTGGATGATAAAGATGATGTTTCTGAAAAGGTGTTTTATCAGCTCACGGTAAAGTAGCATTTGAAAGGGTTCTTCATCTCACTTCTGCAAGATGTCCAGTAGCATGAATCCGGACCTGGACTTTGTATAGCTAACTTCAAATATCTCTTCTATAAAAAAAATCTTTTTAGTTTGTCATCTCAACCAGAAGGATTCCTCATTGTAGAGACCTTGAAATGTAACAAACCATTTCAGGTTTTCTAGAGAGAGAGTATCAGTAAACAAAAATCCCAGTGTTATGCCTAAAGTGAGCTGTGATGTTTTATTAAAGGGGTCTGTCTGGTTAACTGTCCTCTCTCCTTAGCAAGAAAAAAGAGGAAACCATTCTGCATTCTGTGGATGTACATAGGTCACTCAGATATTACACTGAGGGAACAAACTACAATAGGCAGGTATTCACTGTGCTTCTTTTATGAAGGGAAAGAAGGGTAACCCAGTTACTAAGTAGACTCTCTTCAGGTTATAAGGCTCTTGTTTTGCTTTTTCCAATAGTAAATGCAATGAAATTTTGACTGAGAAGGTACTGGGGCATATTTCTCCAGATCAACGGCTACCACTGCATCCTTCCTCAGAATGTATTTAGCAAGAGATGGAGTCAGTTGTAAAGGTTCCTGAAAAATAATTCACTTTTAAGTTGACTGAAGCATTTCAGTTTCTCAAACAAAAGCAGTCCTGAGCATTATGGAGATGGGGGGGCTTTGTCTCTACATCCCCTGAACTTATATGTACTAACTCCAAGGTTGCACATTCTCAAAGAAAACAGGAAACGTCAATCTGGCAAAAAAAAAAAAAACAAGACTCCCTATTTTTCTTTGATTTTCATACCCCATGTGATGGATGTCCAGTAGCAGATCTACCAAGTCAGAATGTTTAATTTTGTATATCAGCATTTATGCAAATGGTCATTGAGTAAATTCTATTCCCACAAGAGTTTACAGACCCTGTCAAGAGTATTTTTGTGCTACTTGGACATCCATCCGTATTTTTCTAGCATTACAATGTGTATGTCCAGTTTGAATGTAGACCAGGACTTTTCTGGCTGTAGGGCATGTTATTGACCATATGTCCCTTGCTGGGACTTGAGTTTTCTGCTTGGTACCCTCATCCATCCATGTTATAAATTTCTGCAGCAGTAGTCCTTATGATGACCACCTTCCACTCTTTCATCTACCTGCTCTTCTCACCAAATATTATAAGCAATCTTTGCAACTTTTTTCTCAACAAACTATATGTTAACCCTTCTTACTTCCCCCCCCAAACTCTTACATTATTTTTCTTTTTAAACATAATGTCGTGTGTTAAAAGTGTTGTTCTGATAATCTTAACATATATTTTACACATCTTACATCTTTAAAACAGCACAAATTATTTGCTTAAGGCATTAACACTAGTATTTTATATCATCTTGACTGCAGTCTCTGTTTTGTTTGTTTCCTTTCTGATTCTTGAATAATTGCATTAGCCACCAAACTAAAAAATAACCGTATTCATGGGCATCCCTTCTGATTATATTTTTCATCTCCACTCTCCCAAAATATTTGCTCACCATAAGAACTACAGCTGTCGTCCAATAAATTGTTTACTTAATCTAACACATCTTGCTCCATATACGTCTACCTTTAGCATGTGCAAGCTTGACTTATCAGACTTCTTTATTGCTGCCTTCTCCCTAACTATAGTGTCATTAGTCTTAATAACAATAACGCTCTTTTTTCCTGCCTCCCTCCATTCTATGCACTACATCTGCTCCTCAATCCCATATTCCTTGTCTCATCCTGAAAACTTTCATCAAGATTTTGAAATCCAGATTTATGTAACCCTCCAGTTATTCAATTCCTACTCCCTTCTATTTTTCCAAATGAATATTAAAACACAGTCTTCAAACTTGTTTCACTGTATGTTTCAATAGCATTCATTTATAGCTGTCAAAAACCAACTGTGCTTGTCATTCCTTTCATGAAGCTGTATTTCAAGCCATCTTTACCTGGGGTATTTCATAAATTCACTTTATTCATTGCCTAAATTTTTTTCCATCCCATGTCTTGGTTTATTCTATGTCTTTCTCCTTCAAGCATCTTGCATCCCACATTTCTGTCTTCAATCCTTTTTCCTCCTAATGTAGTTCTTTTGTATATACAGCTTTTCTCACTGAGTCCTGCTCATCAGTTGTTAGTTTCTATGGATATTGTAAGGAGACCCCACTTCCTTATGCTATATATTCAGTGTTGTTTATTTTCATCTGATTCAGCTCATAGAGTTGTCAGATCTGACTGGATCCAACCTTTTCTCCAATTCTGAAGCTTCTTTCGGTTCCATGGCTCTTACTCCTCCCCTACTCATAATTCCCTGTACTCCATCTTAATACCTCAGACCTCAACATGCTGCCAAAACTTCAGATGCATTCTCAAGGGCTCATTTGATAAAGATAAAGAATTGTATCATTTTCCTCAATCAATCTTTCCCTACTGTGAATTCTATGAACTCTCTATAATGTTTCAAAATTTTTGTCTAGATATGATGTGGTTTGAGATAATTGGGTTTGTAGCTGTACAGTAGGAAGTATAGTTAATTAGTATAATTAGATAGTATATAGGTGTTTTGGTGACTGTGATCAGTAGTAATCAAACTGTTTTCTCTGGTTTGTCTTATTATGGAGCATTATTGCTACTGCAGTTATTCTAGTTGTTGCTATTAGACTTTGTTTTGGGTTTTTTTTCTGACTATGCCATGTCGGATTCACAAGGTTTCAAAAAAGTGCTTAGAGTCTGGGCACAAACTGCCTCCTCAGGGACCCATACATGCTCTGTGTATATTGCTTGGGTCCTTCCAACCTGCTGGGCCCTCCAGACCAGAAGAGAAAAATAGTGAAAGGATTGCTTCCTGCACAGACATGGAATTCGGCTACTACAGGATCCTCTCCATCATCTCAATCAAAAAGAATGGAAAAGACTAAATCCAGAGAAAAAAACAAGGATAATGACAAAGAAAAGGACAAGTCAAATAAAACTAAAAAAGATTCTTCAGATTCAACCAGGAAACTTTCTCTGGATCCGACAGTACCAGTCAGATCAGATCTAAAGTTGGATAGGAGGTCGGAACCATCAGCTCCTTGGCTTCATTCCTCTTCCCCTTGGCCCCAGTTCTTTCTGGAGCCAGTGAGCCCAAGACTACATTCTCCAATTCTTCAAGAAAGGAAATTCTCCAGCCCACCCTCCATGACTTCTTCTTTCCGGTCATCCCAGAGTCTCACTGAGCAGGATGACGAGGAAGTTTAATACTCAGATCCAACCTGAGATTCTCTTGATACCACCCCCTGGATCCATGCCAAGTATTGGTCCAACCTACCCTCCTCTTTTTTTCTCTTGTACCAGTCAACCCTACTGTGGCACTGCTCACCTAGGTTTCGTCCTGCACTGAGGCACCTTCGTCAGTCAACGGTTCTAGTTACGTCAACCCCGACAGCTTCTCACTCTCTCTAGATGCCAAAACAGTTGGATCAGGGAGAGACTTGGAGCAAAAGTGTCAGTACTGTGATCTGAGGGGAGGTTTCAACACTGAGATTATTGGAGCCATCCCTACCTCTCAGAGCATCTGCTCTTGACAGCTTGGATGGAAAATCAGCTTCTGGGCCTAGATGGATTGGAGCCAAGGAATCCTCATTGTCCTTGGACAGGGACAGGTCTTCAGAGCATAATTGCATCCTCAGCTTTTGAGGTTTTCACAGGGACTTAGCCACGCCTAAGGAGAAGGCTCCCTCAATGAGGTTGGTGCCTCCCAAACCCCAAAAGGCTCTTTTTCCTCTTACTGTTCTGCCACAGAGAGGCAGTCGGAACCACAGGCTCCAAGATTTCATGCTATATTAGCTCCAAGTCTGACTCTTGAGTCTTCTAATCCTCCTCCAGAAACATTACATAAGAAGCAATCATGCAAATAGAAGTACGTAGATTCATCCCCAGAACCTTTCACAAAAGACAATGATTTGGATGAAGGTGAGGGGTCAGATCCAACTTGGCTCAACATCATTATGGGTAGTACCTTCCATTAATCCTCTGATCTTGTGTTACAACAAGATTGTAAGGACCCTGATGTAGTAGAGCCTATTCCTAAGAAAGTAAATACAATTTTGGCAGCTCTCAAAGATAGAAAAATTTGGAGCAAAGGTCCTCCAGCAGATGTTATAGTGGTAGCAGCAGCCACAAAAAAATTAAAAGTTCCTCTGTCCATCCCCATAACAGGGAGCCCAGGGCAATGGACGGGTTCGGGAAACCAACTTATGCTTCAGTGATGTTTGCGCTCAGATCATTGAATTGTTTGACTCGTGACCAGATTCCAGAGTAGTATGACTAAGCAAATTTCCAAATCCCTTTTGGGTATATTACCTGCAGATGTCCAGAAGATGGTGGATTCCCAATTATCTGCCTTGCAATCAACCTCCAGCATAGCTGTGTGTATGCTGTCCATTGCAGCTTATGGCACGGCCAGGACAGTAGACACCAGCATCATCATTCACCATCATGCTTGGATGCATTGTTCTGGATTCACAGAAAATTTCAAGTCTGTCATTTGTCAATGCCCCCATTTAAGGATCCACACTTTCTGGACCCAAAGTGAAAGACACACTAAGAAGGATAGTAGGAATCTCTCTGCATTGGAAATCCATTTCTCCACTTTTGAAAGATCCCGTTGTAGGAATCAGAAGATGAGAAAGAAAATGTGGTTCTGAAAGTCTCAGAGCTCTTACCAGGACTCTCCTGGAGATGAGCCTCGTCATGGCAAAGGTGGAGGTAATACTAATGGATTTTGTCCTAGCAGCAGAGGTAGACTGTACAATTGGGATTTCCACTGTCTGTGCTCAGAAAAGCATTACCAGCCCCCCTGAACATTTGCCTGACTGCTGCACTCTGGAGGCAGTCAGGGGAGCTTGTCTTTACACCCTCAAGCCTGGCAAGATATAACTATAGATTTGTGGGTGCTAAAGGTAATTTCCAGAGGCTACTCAATTCACGTCTTCCTTCCACTTTCAGAAAAAGAACACTCCTTATATTCCACCCAGTCAGTGGGAACCAACGCAGCAGTAGAAATTTCAAAGCTACTAGAAATAAGTCATCCAACTGATCTCCTAAGACCAGTTAGAATCCGGAGTCTGCTCAATTTTCTTTGTAGTACTAAGTAGTATAAAAAAAACGGGGGACCTCAGACCAGTTTTGGATCTTGGTCACCTGAATCAGTTCTTGAAAAGCAAAATTTTGGATGGTTATGCTTCAGCCCATATTTTCTCTGCTGAGGAAGAATGATTGGATGTGCTTAATAGATGTTTACTATCTTGTGGAGATAGAGAAGCAGTCCCTACCAGTTCAGAGCCCTGCCTTTTGGTCTCACCAGCGCTCCCAGGGTGTTCACCAAGATCATGGCAGTGGTAACCACACACTTGCATCTGTTAGGGATCAAGTTTTCCCATTTCAGCAACTGGTTCCTAACTACTGCCTCCAAGCGTCTACTTTACACCATCTAGACCTTGTGCTCCAATGGTTGGAGACATTTGGGATAACAGTGAATTTTCCCAAATGCCACCTTACACCAGCACAACGAATAGAGTTCATTAGATGCCACCTCAATACCAACTTATTATAGATTTGTCAGTCTTCCCCAAAGCATGGTTTTATCATTGTATCTTGTAACGGTCCAAGTACTTCCTCACCCTTCACCCCCATCAAAACTGATCTAATGCTGCTACAGTACTGATGGTTCCTCTAGCCAGGTACCACAGGAGAGTATTCCAGTGGGCCCTAGTGGTTCAGTCTTCTCAGAACATGCATTCTTTACATGTGAAGATTCGGATCACTCAAATTTGCTAACAGTCCATTGCCTGGCAGATTACATCATCTTCCGTGATAGAAGGTCGTCCCTTCCATATGGACTCACAAGTAGTAGAAGTAACCATGGATACTTACTTTCTAGGATGGGGGTGGGATTTTGAAGGGAAGATGGTCCAAGGTGCATGGTCACTTGTAGAGGACAGTCTACTCATCAACATTTTAGGAGATGAGTGTGGTCCTCCTAGCATTGCAGGCCTTTTAGGATCTCCTCCCCAGGGTTGTGATATCTATACATGCAGACAAAATGACAGTGATATGGTATGTAAGCAAACAGGGAGGAATCCATTCCTATCTGTTTTGTCAAGAGGCCATGAGAGTGTGACAATGAGTGATATCTTCACACTGCTTTCTGACAGCAGTGCACATCCTGGACTCATCTAGTGTATTAACAGACAGTTCGAGCAGGATTATCCTGCTGCCTCACGAATGATCCCTCAACCCAACAGTAATCTTCCATTGCTGCTGTGATGTCTTTGCCTCTACCCACAACAACAAATGCAGCAGTTGCTTCCCCCGATCCTTCCACAGGGTCAATCGCTGAATGATGCTGTAGTTCACAGTTGGCCCCCGGGTGTCCTGTATGGCTTTTCCTCTCACCTTTAATAAACAAATTCATCCAGAAATTCAGACATTACAGGGCAGGGTTATCCTGACTGCTTCCTTCTGGCCCTGACAAACATTGTGGTTCTTCTCCCTGTGGCCTCTACTAGTAGATCCCCCTGGGGATGTTGGATCATTTTCCATATCTTCTTCTCTCATCCATCCAGACTGCCTTCTCCAGACCAGACATTCATGAAACTAACTGCATGGTTTTTCCAGTTTTTGCCATAGCCAGAGACACCAGGCTTTTCCCCACAGTGCTTAAGATTATTATCAGCTTCTCAGAAACTAGCTACAATAAAAGATATACCATAGCAAATGGAAGAGATTTTCTATTTGGGCAGTCTTCAAAGGATTGGACAGTTTCTCAGCCCCCTATTCCATCCATCTTAGAATTTTTGTCTGAACTCTGACAAAGGTTTCACTTATTCTACCATCAAAGTTCAAATAGCTGCCATCTCCAGCTTCCACATAGGTGATAATGATTCTTCAGTTACTTCCCTTAAATTCTTTAAAGCATTTTTGAAAGACCCTTTCTTTTATGTGTTCCCATCAGTAATCCAGTTTCTTCATGGGATATTTCCATTATGCTACAGGCTCTAACTCAACCAACTTTTGAACTTGTAGCCATGGCAGACCTAAAGTTCCTGACATGAAAAACAGTTTTTCTGGTAAAAGTTACATCAGCCAGGCAAATTTTGGAATTACAAGTGCTTTCCTGTAAACCGCCCTATCTAGTTTTTCACAGAGACAAGGGACTGTGTTAGAACTACTGTATTCTTCTAGGTGGCATCCAAATCAAACTTAAATCTGTCCATACATCTATCTGTATTTTTCCCCAGATACTGTAACGAGGATGAATACATATTACATTTTTTAGATGTTCTGCATCAACACAAGTTATATCTTCATAGAATGAAGCAATTCAGAAAATCAGATCAGTTGCTTATTGCTGTTTCAGAACAGAAATTGAGAAAGACTGTCACTAAGGTTACCCTTTCTAGACAGCTATCAGACTGGATTTCATTTGTCTATAATAAAAAGCAATTGGCTCTACTGTCTAAACCTAAAGAGCAATTTCTACATCAACAGCATTCTCCAGAAGACTTACCATTGATATTTGTGCCTCAGTGACTTGTTCCACAATCCATACCTTTGTGTCTCATTACAAACTGATTGTACAATCCAGGTCACGTTCTTCTTTTGGCCCCACCATCCTCAGGAATGTCTTTCCTTGATAGCACCCAGATAAACAGTTTGGGAACCTGTCCCATGTGTTGAAGTGGACGAAAATAGACAACACTGGATACAAAAGTTGTGTATTTACATTGATAGATCCATGTTGTCTGATTTTCGTCCAGCTCACCCTCCCTCCCTCCTTCCCCCTTCCTAAATTGACATGTATGATTTTGGTGTGACCGGGTGGTTACTACTGTGTTCCCTGTCTGTAAACAGTCCTCCTGTTGCCTTGTTTGCTCTTTATATTTTTGTGTTACTATTGTCATATGTACCCAGCTGTAGAGTGTTTTTGCTAGATACACAGAAGCAAACTTGATCTGCGGTATTGGGGTGGAGTACAGGGAATTATGGGCAGGGGAGTAGTCAGAGCCCTGGAATTGAAAGAAGCTTCAGAATTGGTGCCATGGTTAGATTCGTTCAGTATGACAACCCCATGTATTGAACCGGATGAAAATCAGACAACATGGCTCTATCGTTATGGTAAATACATACTTTCTTTTCTTTCTTTTTATCAAAATGTTCATTAATTTTTCATTAGCGCTATCATCCCCTCTTTTCTGCATGTTATTCACATACCTGATTTTCACTGTGCTGCTTACTAAACACCTGCATTCTTTTATCCATTTCCTTCCTTTGTTCTTTACCCAGTACTTATTTTATTTGCATAACATTAAAAGCCTCTCACCATTCATGACCAGTTAGATAGAATCCCCTTATTCTAAAATTATTACTCCATTACCAACCTATCCATATATTCTTTCATTTTATTTTCTTATACAGTCTCTACAAATTCTAAAATACATCTTTCACCATGTGTCCACAATTTATAGTTGTGGTGTAAAATTGAAATGGGTCTATAAGAAGTTGGGTCTGCGATGGGTCTTTGCCATCTTTGGTTATGGGATACATGCCTTTTGTGTCTGTGTGGGGAGCATGTGGCCTGTATACCTGCAGAAGAATAGGTGTGGGAGTCAAGCCAGTTGGGTGGATATCAGTGTGTCTGATTCCCATAAGTAATTAACTGTACTGCAACAGTGATCCATCTCATACATCTGTTTATGGTGAGATCTGATGTTATCCATGTCTTCATTCATCACAACAGGGTCTTGGATTCGATGTTGGATCTGAGTTGGCAAAATACAGAACAGATGGATCCAAGGCTCTGGCTCCTTCCTCTCTCATAATGCCCTACTAAACTCTACTCCTCAGATCTCGTTTGTCGTGCTCGTGGTGCAGACACGTTCCCATTAGCTCTGGTTAGCTAAGTACAACTTTTTCTTAAATTTTCTTCTAGTGGTAGTGTTTAGTGTAGGGCATTTTTAGCTGATTATTTTTCTAGTGTAGAACCTCCCTCCTGTTAGTTTTTTAGTTTAGTTGTGTGTGTGTGGGCTTTTGGGCCCTTTTTCTTCCATTAACCATTAGGGCTTGCTTGCATTGTTCTAGATTAGTTTGTGAGGGTCTTAGTGGTGTATTATGTCTAATAGGCCTGTTGGATTTAAAAAGTGCTCCTTGTATGGTCGGAAAAAGCTGAATGCTCGGCACCTAGAGGTTGAATGCAATCTTTGTGCCACATTTAACCCCAGGGCTTTAGCAGAGCACTGTAACAAGTTACAACTTAATGGTCTGGTGCAAGAGGGCCTCTTTGTTCCCCCCTCTAAGGCTTCCTCTTCAGACCTGAAGAGGAAGACCCCTTCCATGCCAGTTCCCACCAAGAAACTGCTGCTGTCGGATCCTAAGTCCCCAGATCTGATCCCAGCCAGGTCTGCCTTGGATCCAAGGTCTTTGGAGTCAAGCTACAGAATCTTTAGTCAGATCCAGGTCCTCTCCGGTTCAGAAGCCCTCAATCCAGCCAAAGTGGGGCTAGTCCCGGATCTGACCGGTTCAGCATATCCGACCGCTGAGCCATGTAGGACTTCATATCAGACAGGATTGTTGGATCCAGTCATTATCTTGGCGGAACCTGTAGTCCCTTCCACATCCAAGCAAAGACCACCATGGGCTCTGAGGCATCGGATCCATTCCCTGGAGCCTGGCAGTAGGTCAGGAAGGTCTCCTTCCAAGTCCACTCACTCCTCTTCCTTCTGTAGGTCATCTAGGAGTCTTCTACCCTCAGACATAGACAGGATGATGAGGAGTTTTCTCAAGGCCCAGATAGAGTTGGGTCTCTGGCTTCTTCTGCCCATCCTGCCAGGGGATCCTCTTCCTCTCCAGCTTCTTGTTCTTCTCACCCAACCCCTTTGGTTTTGGGTTCCAGGCACCAGGAAGCTTGTGGCCAGATTCCTACGAGGCCGAGTATTCCTCCTTTCTCGTCCCTGCCAGGGTCCTTGTCTTATTCTGTTCCTCCACCTATGGAGTGGGGTGAGCCCCATGCTGGAGCAGATGATGCCAGCTCCATGGGGGGGGTCTGGTACTATTCTTTCAGACCAATCCCTTCCTCTAGACGCGTCAGCTTTCATTAGCTCTGAACCTGTATTATCTGGGGGTCAGGGGCGGTTTCCGGGTGCATTCCTCCCCTCTAGGGGACTTCACCATCGGACATTGGGGATGGGCCTGCGTCCTGCCCTTTGGCCTTCCAGATGGTAGAAAGGATCTTCTCCAGGTCTGGACTTTCCTCTGCTGCTCCTCTGGGTCCCTTGTATCCCCTCTCTATCTTGGCTGTCATGGCCTTTCATCCTGTCCAGAGTCAGCCCTCCTGATTGAGCCTTCAGGGGGTTTCCTCCCCTCTGGGAGGCCCTGTCTCTTCCAAGTCTTCACCAGAGCCTCCTACAGAGGAGGATCATCATAAGAGAAAGTGCAAGAGAAGGCACTTGGACTTACCTGAGGAGTCCCTTACCGAAGGTACAGACCTCAAGGAAGGAGATGGGTCCCCCAGATCTCTGGAGCTCCTAAAACAAAATGGCAGATGGTGTCCCCAACCCCCATTTTCAGAGGAGTCCGTATTTCTGTAACCCTTCCGGATGGGCCAGTCTACCACCTGGCTGCCCCCCCCGCTGATGAGTTAGTGGACCTTTTTGCCAGCAGGGCCTGGAAGGCGCCGGACACTGTGAAGCCTGTACCAAATAGGGCCAATCAGTTCCTTAGCCCCCCTGTGAGCAGTTTATTCTGGAGTAAGGGCATCCCAGTCGATGCCATCGTGGTTGCCACCGCCACGAAGAAGGTGCTAGCAGAGCTCCACAGTCCATCCCACAAACGGGGAGTCTCGAGTGATAGACCATTTTGGGAAACAAGTGTACACCTCAGCGACCTTTGGACTGAGGGCAGCTAACTATTTGGCACATTTTATCCACCTCCCTTGCAGAATTATTGCCAGCAAACAACCTCAAGCAGATATCTCCCAAGCTTGCCACTCTGACCTCTTTGGCATATTCCTTGATGAGGCTAATCTCCAGTGTTGTGGAGGCCTCCTCTCAAGCAGCTATTATGGGCATTGCCTTGCGGCGTTGTGCCTGGCTACACTTGTGCATGTTCACGGAACCCTTTAAGGCATTGTTTACTAGTGACCCCTTCGATGTTTCCACTCTCTTTGGACCTTCTGTGAAGGACACTTTGACCCACAGTGAGCAGGAAGGGAAGACTGTCTGTGGTAGGAATCAAGCTCTTGACCCCCCCCCCCCAGGTCCTTTTTGAAGACCCAACAGAGAACCAGAAAGATGTGGTTCCAAAAGGTGCAGTCCTCCCTTTCAAGATACTCTGGACAAATTCTCTTCCAGAAGTATGGAGAAAGGTTTCAATGGACACCGCCGCCCTCGTGCCAGAGGGGTCCACAAAATCAGGGCTCCAGAGAGCCCTTTTCGAAACAGCCTTTTCAGCGCTCCTGAAGCATTGCCCTGCTGCTCTTCCCTGGAGGCAATCAGGGGTTGCATTTCCATACACCAACTAGCCTGGACAAAAATCACTTCAGATCAGTGGGTGTTAAACATCGTTTCCAGGGGCTACTTTATTCCCTTTTCAGAACTCCCTTCAGTCAAAAGTTATCTCCCCAACATTCCACCCAGTCAGAGGGACTGGCCCTCAAAGAAGTTCAACATTTTCTTCAAAAAAGAGCCATTCAAGAGGTCCCAGCAGGATAAAAGAAGATCCAGCACTTACTCTCACTTCTTTTTAGTGCCAGACAAGACAGGGGACCGATGTCCTATTTTGGATCTCAGCAAGCTCAGTCTTTCAGTCAAGAAGTCAAAGTTCCGGATCGTCACTGCTCATCCATTCTGCCACTGTTACACAGGGACGATTGAATGTGCTCAGTAGAGATCTCCAAGATGCCTACTATCTCATCAAGATAGGCATTCCAGGAGACATCTTCACTTCCGGCTAGGGGCCAGTCATTATCATTTCAGAGCCCTACCCTTCGGTCTCACCACAGCCCCCTGGGTGTTTACCAAATGCATGGCAGTGGTAGTAGCTCACCTACATCTGCAAGGGTTTCAGGTCTTTCTGTACCTCAGCGATTGCCTCCTCACGGGACCTTCAAGGCATCAACTGACTCAGGTGATTCAATATCTTCTTACCCTCTTCCATCAGCTGGGTATAACTGTCAACCTGGAAAAATCCAACCTTATTCCCACATAACGGTTGGAGTTCATAGGGGTTCAGCTGTCCTCTGTCGGAGATTTCATCTCTACCTTCGCACAGAATTCAGTGGATATGGGAACAGGTCACTCTGAGTTTGGACATACCTCGCCCCCCCAGTTCTTTTAGTTCTTTGGGCTCTCAGTTCCATGGCCTCAGCCATTCTCCTGGTTCCACTGGCCAGGTACCACATGTGGGTTTTACAATGGACCTTAGTCCAGTGGTTGACCCTTCTTCATCCTGTCTGTGACCATAAAACTGACCCTTGTGTGCAGACATCACCTCCTGGCTTCAGTTGCAGGATCTCTCCTTAGGCAGGCCCTTTTCTCTCCCCTCACCCAAGGCCACTGTGACCATGGATGCCTCTCTCTTCGGGTGGGGGGCATTTTCAGGGGAAGACTGTCCAATAGAGACCAAGTTGCATATAAACATCCTAGAGATGAGGAAAGTTCACCTATCATTGCAAACCTTTCAGGACTGCCTCCTTTGAGGGGCAATTGCAATTCAGACAGACAACATGTCTGTTTGGTATGTCAACAAAAAGAGGGAACACACTGTTACCCATTGTGCGGAGAGGCCATGGGAGTTTGGGAATGGGCTATGTCCTCTGGCCACTTCCTTATTGCAATCCACATACCTGTGTTGGCGAACAGGCTCATCAGATCTGTCTTGAGTCCTCACAAGTGGTCCCTCAATCCTTCAGTGGTGAATTAGATTTTCGACCAGTGGGGTCAGCCATGCTGCAACATTTTTGCCTCTCCAACTACAAGTGCAGCAGGTATTTCACCCTGATCCCCCTTCAGGGGGAGTCTCCAAGGACAAACTAGTCCATGATTGGCCTTTGGGCCTCCTCTATGCTTACCCTCCTCTGTCCTTAACGCCTGAGGACATCTCGGATTCTCATTGCCCCTTTCTGGCCTCGTCAACCATGCTTCCCCTTCATCAGGTCTCATTTGAAGTATTCACCTTGGATATTTGATCCCTGTCAGGATCTGATTTCCCACCCATTGGGGCTCCATCTTCCAAACCTTCAGAGACCCATCACCTAACTGCTTGGTTTCTCCAGTTCCAGTGATATTTAAAAAGTCCAGGCTAGTGTCCCCCATCAAACGCTTCATTTTGGCCTCCTAAAAACCTTCTACTAGGAAAGTATACAGTAGCAAATGGAAAAGATTTTCCATTTGGGCCAGGAGCAGGAATCTGGATCCTTTTACTGTCTCTGTCCCTGATATACTTTTGTTTTTGTCCTCTCTTTTTCAAGAGGGAACAAGTTTTTCCACTATTAAGCTTCAGCTGGCGGCGATTTCTTATTTCCATGAGAGCTCTGAACCCAATTTTCATCTAGACTTTGTAAGGCATTTATGAAGAGGGTATCCTCCTTCATTCTCCAATTAAGAGCCTTTCACCTCCTTGGGACTTCACATTAGTTTTGCAGTTTTTGACTAGGAGGCCTTTTGAACCTGCCAGTTCCTGTGATCTCAAGTTTCTGTCTTGGAAAACGGCTTTTCTGATTGCTGTCACTTCAGCTAGGAGGGTTTCTGAATTACAAGCTCTTTCCATTACTCCTCCTTATATGACCTTTCACAAGGACAGGGTATCTCGGAGAACAAATCCTTCCTTTTTACCCAAGGTTGCTTCCGAGTCGATCCTTAATCAATGCATTCAACTTCCAGTGCTTCCCTAACTACTCCAACAGGGGGGAGTATAACCTTCATACTTTGGATGTTCACACACTGCTTCATTCTACTTACATAGGACTAAGGAAGTCAGAACAACTTTTCCTAGTCTTCTCTGAGAACAGGCGTGGCCTTCCAGTCTCCAAGGTCACTATTTCCAAGTGGATTTGTAGCTGTATCTCTATGGTCTGCAATATGAATCAGCTGGAGATTCTGGGTTGTGTTAGAGCCCATTCTACTAGATCTGTGGCCACTTCTTCAGCCTTTATTGATAGCTGTACTGCTGCCACATGGTCCAATCCTCACACCTTCATATCCCATTACAGACTGGAGTTGTCTCCAGGAGTAGGGCTTCCTTTTGCTCCACAGTGCTCCGGCATGTCCTTCCTTGAAGCCTCCCAGAATGTTTGGTAGCTGGGGACTCTGACCCTTTGGTGATGAATGAAGACATGGATAACATCAAATAAGTTATGTACTTACATAACTTGGCATCTGTGTTATCTTATGTCTTCATTCATCACATTTCCCACTTGCCATTCCCATCCTGGTGGACTAGTGGAGTATGTTGTAGTGGGTTTCTCCTTGATAGGAATAGTTCATGAGTATGGTGGCAAACTCGATCTGGGGATTAGAGAGTAGCAAGGCATTGTGGGAGAGGGAGGAGCCAGAGCCTTGGATCAGTCTGTTGTATATTTTGCCAGCTCAGATCCAATATCGGATACAAGACCCTGTGGTGATGAATGAAGACATAGGATAGCACAGGTGCCAAGTAAGTACATTTCTTTTACACAACTGCACTTTTTTTTTTTTATTAGTATGATATTGATGAGTGATTATAAATCACTCTGAATTAAACTGAGTGCCATACCCTTGAAAGCCAGTTGGTGTATTAAAATGTTTATTATGTTGTAAAGGGAAGGTTTGTGAAAGGAAACTTTCATGTGTTTAGGTTTTCCAAAATAGCTAACTCTGTTGATATGGAGTAATAAAGCACTGACTGTGGCCAAGGTAACCCAAGCTCACTTAGCGGTTTGGGCTTCTGTTGTGATGTCAGGAAGAGGATGTGGGTGTACCTGTCACCTGTGAAGCAGATTGAGATTGGCAAATGCCATGGTGCCTTGGAAGAGGGTCAGCAACACAAAGGACCACCACCCAGACTTGGGTGTTTGGTCACCAAGCCTCCTGCTCGGGTTATGGGTTAGGGTCATACCAAATATGCCATCACTTGCAGGTTTCTGGTAAGGGCTCAAACCACTGATAAGGGTGCCCATATGACAGCTTGCCTTGGTCAGCTCTGACCTTGTATGTTTAAAACCTAGGTTGGGGGACTGAAGAGATGTGGTTGATATGGAAAGGCTTAATAGTCAGCAGGCACAGCAGCAAAGCAAAAAGTGTGTAGGAGAAAAGTCCCAGAATAAGCTAGCTGAGATAATCAGCACATTGTTTTAATTTCTACAAGTATGTTTGTATGCTTTTCATTTTTTTTTTTAATTTTCCCCAACAGGGAAGTATTTAAAAGAGCTCAAGGTCGAAAACGTATTGGTAAGAAGAATTTCAAGAAACGATGGCTTCGTCTAACCAACAAAGAGCTAACCTATCATAGACAGCAAGGTGAGGGTCTCTGACATATTATAACCCTGGAATTCAGACTGTGAGGGTCTGCACGTAGTTGCAGGAATATTACGTAACAACATTGCCTTCAACTTCAGCTTTATTATCTAAGTGCTTTATACAGAAAGAAGAGCAAAGTAAACAGAGAATTAAACAGAATACCACAGATATTGAAAACAAGGAATGGCATTCAGCATATGAGTACTTGTAAGCATTATAGAGTGCATTAAGTTGCAATACAATTAGGATACAAAAGGAATGTTATTTACAGGCTAAAACATAATAGTGTTACATATAAAAAATCGTAACTGTTTAGTAAATTTCCAGCTTTAGCTGGAAGACAAGAACACATCATAAAACAACAGCATATCCTGAAAATTAAACTCCAGCATTTTATAAAGCTTATGGACCAACAATTTTTAAACCTCACAAGTTCCATACAGAAACACAGTGTACCATCATAAAAGTCAGGGAACACTCTGAAGCAGTCCGCAAAGCAATGATGTAAAAATATAAGGACTGCCAAGACCTAGCAAAGTACCCATCTTACCAATAAAACAGTCCAAGCTGTAAAATCTGAATTCAATCCAATACCCCGAAAGTCAGCCAAGAGTCCCTCAAAGCAGAGCTTAAAATGTGATGTAAAGAAGTACCCCATAAGGCCAACTAAACACCAGTAAAGCATTAGTAGTCTTAAAATAAGACAGGCATTCACAGCAGCACTCATCAAAGTACAGTGTAAAGAAGCATTCTGTTGGACCAAGTAAACTTCAAAATAAGAGATGATATCCACAACAGTTGTTTGGCACCAGTAAACAATAGTGTCTGTTCCACAATACTCCATATAGTCCATGGGCCAGATTCCAAAAGAATTGTTCTCAGTACAGGTCTACCCTGGTTCTGAAAGACTTGCTCTTAGTGTAAGTGATTTACTTAAGGCCTACCTGTAAACAGGCTTGCAACAGGGGGCCAGATTCCAAAACACCTGTTGTCAGTGTAAATGGTCATGTAGACTGAGATCAGATGTTTTGGAATTTGGCCCATTAATACAGTTGATGAAAGGGTGAAAGTTCAGCAGACCAAAGAAAAGCTCAGAGTTATGACAACAAAATAGCCAGCACTAAAAACCAAAGAAGCTTCCAGAGGCAGTCATTCTGCCTCGTTTTTCAGACATACTACCAGTAAAAGTGCACAGGATACAATTTCATTGGTCTTTTGACAACTGTGGGTTCATGCCTGCAGCGGAAGCCACTAAAAACAGTAGTATCTGCTGCAATAGCACCACCCCGTCATATGATAATTCTGCTACACAGTAAAAGATGTACCTTTCTGAGTAACATTGTTTTTTTCCCCTTAGTTTATGTTCATGTAAGCTCCATTGTGGAACCCCCTAAGAATTGCACGAGTGGGAAACCAGTATGTTTTATTTGGACTGATCTTAAAGCTGCTAACATAGTTTAACAAGTCTAGTCAGATTTGTATGCAGATTAAAATCCTTGTAATGAACAAGGGCTTCTGAATCTTTTAGAAAACAATCAAACACACTATCTTTATTGCCATCTTTTGTGTAAAGATGATGTATAACTTTGTTGCAGAAACCTTTTTCTTGTATGTTCTAACTGCATTTTCAGCTTTGTGAAAAATACTTAATTCCTTAATATCCAGAGTGGACCAAAGTAAATTTCTGGATCAACTGTAATTAGATGGATGGTTGAAACCATTTTCAAAGAAACTGAAACAGGTGTCTTATAGCTGGTTTGGTGACTGCAGGGGGAGTTGTATGCTGTACTGACAGTTAAGAGGGATCTCCTCTATGATGGATGCAACTCTCTGGTTTCCTATCAAAACAGGTTATCAGTATCCAATTGGACATAAACGTTGAGGTCTTTTCTTGATACTTGGTTGAAGTTCTGAACACTTAATTTCTGCAAGAGCACAAGTGAGATACATGTAGTGCAAGGAGGGGTAACCAACGTGGGACATAAACAGCACCAGAAGCCAAATAAAGTAAAGCTAAAGGAACTTCATATGTTTATTTTTGAAAAAGGAAGGGAAAAGGGTCATATTGAAGCTTTAAATTATATCATAAAAACAATGTATAGAGTAGCATTTTTCAAATATGGGATATATAACAATAAGACACCAGCGTGCAAATACTATTGCTGTGGGCTAGAGCAAGAGTAGCAGGAAAAATCATTTTTTCATGGTTAAAATGATGCATGTGCAAAACAGCCTTCATGATGGTGTTGTGGAGTCAAAAACAAAATGAAAGTCTGAGTGCTTGAGACCTTGTAAAAGTAACCTGGATGTTGGTTAGGTAGACTGTGTGGTTTGTACAGTATTTGAGAAAAAAATGGGCAAACTGAAGGTAGGGAGCAAGGTAGTCTGCAGTGACTGCCAAGTTCCATATTGTGTACTTTCTCTGTTGCTTGTATTGTGACGTGGATTGCTAACCTGTAAGTATACAGTTCTCGTGTGATGACTGTCACATTCCGGGTCATATATAATTTTTGCTTAGAATAGGAGCAATGCTCTTGGTAAACATGTTAGTAAAGAATGGGATGCACATGAGTTTGGGTTTCTAGTGATAGTCTGTTTCAGAATGGGTGGATGGGTGACTTTGGTAACATCAGCAAGAGGTCTGAGTTACGGTGGATTATCACCCTTAAGCTGACAGTGTCAGGACTTAATGAACAGGTCCCTTTGAAACCTGTACTTAACTTGCGGAAATTATTGAAGTAGTATATTATTGGCTTTTCGCTTTGCCAGTGCTCCCTAGAGTGGTCTTTTCTTAATGGGGTTTATATTTGTAGTGATATAACTATAGTGGTGCTTTTGTATTTGGTAATTTTAGTCTGGTGCATGATGTGATTTGTGGGTTAATGATCTTCTTTATGTTGTTTTTTAGGTCTTCTTTTAGGCCTTAGATTTTATAGGGTATACTAGGATTCCAGTGCATACATCTTTGAATGATATTACTGCTCCGTTTTCACTGCACTGTATGTTTGTGTGCTTTTAGATTGTAGTGATGATTTTAGTTATTTGGTCATATGTAATTCATATTTAGTTATGTTTTATGGTTATTAGATGTTAGATATTTACGAAGGAGCAAGATGAATTTTATAGTGGTGATTATTGGTGCATATCCCTTTAATTTATCTCTACTGAGGCAGCTACATTGTTACATAGTAAATTTTAGCCGATGTAGTTTACTGGAGAGCACTGCCCATGTGTTAACTGCTACTTAGTAATTATGAATGCTTTGCATTTTATTGGTCCTTGAATTTTTAGTAGTTCTGGTAATTGTATACATATGACTTGTTTCTTTGTAATTATTTGGTCTGATGAAGTGTTTATATAATGTGAAAGCACTTACCTAAGTTAATAAAAGTTATTAGTTTTATTTTTTCATGTGCTCAGTCTCTGCGCTGATATGCTGTTAAACTCCGCCATGTTTTGGTGCCTGCTTTTGTTTTATTTTTGTTACTACCTTGTAAAAGTAACCTGGATGTTGTTTAGCTAGACTGTGTGGTTTGTACAATATATGAGAAAAAATGGGCAAACTGAAGGTAGGAAGCAGGGAAGTTTGCAGGGACTGCCGAGTTCCATGTTGTGTACTTTGTGTTTCTTGTATTGTTACATGGAATAACTAACCTGTATGTACACATTTCTCTTGCGGTGACGGTCAAATTCCAGATCATGTATAATTTTTGCATTTCTTATTACATTGCTATGAGGATCACTTATCTGAACTTGTACAATTCTCATTAAACAGGCAAAGAAGCATTGTTTTCTGTTCCAATCAGAAGTATTCGTGGAGTGGAGAGACTGTCAGAGGATGCCTTCAACAGGAAAAATGTATGTAGTAAGATCTGAAAGTATTCTCTCTTGATTTTACCAAAACACTTGATTTTAGAGTGCTGTTAACAAAGAATACTAGCATAACATAATACAGCAGTTACTCAAAATGTGTACACATGCCTTCAGGGGCAGACTAGATGGTGGTGGGAGGTGAGCACTGCTCCATGTTGAGAGATGCAGTTAACGCTGGCCTTAGGGACTGTGTTTGGGTCACTGATATTACATACATTTTTGTAAATTGTCTGGAAGCTGTGGTCTCTGCAAAGATGATTGTGTAGCAGTGTGCTGTGCAGTCAGGGTAGGTAAGTTAGGTGATTGTGCCTATATTCAATGATTTTACATATCGTGTGTAATAATGCAAGTAGAACGATTTTTTTTAATTGCCATTGTTTCTTTCTGCTTTGTTAATCACTTGCCACATTGCAGGACAGGAAAAACAAATTTTCCTGCTGTTAGAAGTTAGTGACTGCTTTTTACTTTATGAAGAATTAAGTTAAAGAAATATAAGCCTGACTGTTGGAGGAACTGTACCACTGTAGAGTTTGACATCCCACTGCTGTGTGGCAGTCAGTGGCTTTCTGCCACTGAAAAATGTTGGAGCTACTGAATGTGGGGCACCAAAACCGTACTTTTGCAGCAGTCCTACTCTGTCTCCATTTCATAGCACCTTAGTGTAACATTCACACAGGTGCACAATCGCATATGCATACACAGCTGGTTGCTGGTGGAATTCTGGCAACAACTCATTTTGATAATCAGTTTAAAATTTCAGTCTTGTCTGCAGTATAGCATTCTTTATGAAATAATGCTGCTTAAAACAGCATAAGTCATCAACCTGTGCAAAGTGGCAACACAAATCCCCTCCCTCAGTGAGCTGCTACAGTTCATCTCAAGCTCAGAGTGAATTGGCATTTCACAGATGCATATTGATGTGTTCTTGCCACTGCCTGTGTGAATTATGTAGAGGTATGCAAAACTATAAAGCCATTTGTATTTAAAGGTGTACAACATCTATTGTAGATTCCACTTGTGTATTTTGTGACTGAGCAAATCACTTAACCAGGCAGTGCCTCTGGGACATCCCTGAAAAAGGCAGTTTTGCCTTATGGGTCTGCTTGGATTATTTATGCCCCTCTTCTGGTTGCGTGATTATTTAATTGAATGTGGCTTGTAACAACAGAGGGTATCAAGATAAAATCTAAGAAAAAGGTGATGTTTTTATGTGAACTGTAGTATAGATCTAGCAAACTTCTGCAATTTGTATGATTATGATAATCTTACTTTTTTAATGTTTGGTCATAGATGTTAGGTCTGTTGTCGGCTACAGTAGTATTAGTAGTGTGGTATACACTTTAGGTGTTAAATAGAACCCTTGAATGCTTATGTTTTTGGATGCAAGTCAGTCCTAGCTATGCATTGCAACTCCTGACAGAGGTCTGTGCCAGAAGGACTAAGTTATGATCAAATCAATGAATTTATCAGCAACTGCAGATTCTTTACCAGATTCCCCTCATGGTTTTAGGTTTGGCTTCATGATATCACCTAGCATTCTGAAAAAATAGTTTTCCCTTAAAGCAAGATGATATTACCCTTCTGGGGGCAGAATCCAATCCTTTGGAGGAAACGTGCATCTGTGAAAAAGTCTTCATTATCTCATTATAATCCACTTACTGAATTTTTTGATGTGCTGAATTTAATTGAATTCAGAAATGAAGAGTGAACCTTGAAGTGCCTGGTGGGTGAATTCCTGGAGAAGGACTGCCTTATCTTGACTGTCTTGTTTTCAAGGAATCGTTTCACAACAGCCTGAACATTCATGACCAGTATTCCTTCTTCCTTATGCTGCTTTCGTAGTGTTACAAGACACTGCATGCTTCCTTCATAGCTAAGCTAAATACAAGACTTTCTCTGTGAAACACCCTTCTTTCTGCTAACAGAAACAAAAAAGAAGCCTGAATACTACTCACACATCCTCAGTCACACCGGTATATTGTTAGTACGTAACTTAGACTGTACTATAATGATGTTGTTTAGGGCCACTGGATTATAGTCAATTGCTTTTCTACTAGTTATTGTCTGTTGTATTATAAAACAAGAGAGACCAGTGTCCTACCACATACACCATTCTGACAACCGTAAACAATGATCATTACTTGACTGGGTGGCCATTTTCTCCGTCAGGTAATTGGTTATAGTCTTTCTTCTGTTCTGTCAGCCAAATTTAGTTTGCTCCCTCCTCACTGTAAAATTTCCTGCACCCAGCTTGTTTGCTGTAAAATTGTAGCAATCTGAGGAGAACTTAACTGTAGATTCATAGTTTTTTATATAACTTTATTTTTTTCAAAACAGTTCTACTGTAACTGCAGTCTGATCGAGTGGGATAGCCCTTGTGCTTCCAAAGCATGTGTTAGACTGTTGTTCCTTTTACATAAAATTGTTCCACTGAAAGCATAACCGGTAAAACTTCTCTTGCAGGTGTGGGTGCTGTTTCCCACTACACATCCTCCCACCCCTCATGCCATTACTTTTATAGGACTTGTTCTCCTCCCAGAACCCCACCTATTTCCCACCCCTCTTAAAGGGATATGCATAAATATAGACATAACCTCTGGGACAGTAATGCACACGAAACTCCTAAACCATCAGTCTGCATTTAAGTGCTCTAACTTTCCTTCCTCTCCTATACGAAAATTGATACCTACTCACACCCCTCCTGTATTTGTTACCTCAGTGTTTTAGCTCCTCTCTTACTAATCTGTCTCTCTACAAAATGCACCCACCACTATAACTTTCTGCCTCCAGAACATTTAATCACATACATTTCCCCAGTGTCATTTCCTTGCACTAATTCCACCAATTACTGTTCCTCCCCCTGTCCTTATTCTCCTCTCCAACAATCTTCCCCTACATTATAGTATTACACATTCATACCATATATTATACTATTACACTTTGATACACACACTGTGTAAGTCAACATGGCCCATATGTGTTCCCTAGTAATCTTCCCATTTTTTTATCTATTTATTTTGCATTTGTTTACCGGGAAAGTCCGTCTGAGCATGGTGACCCCTTTTCAGTGGAGGACGGGAAGAAAAACTCCAGTATGGCACATGTGACATCATTTCACTCACTACTCCAAACTCTCAGCTCCAACAATCTGCACATACTAAACACTTCATATAACTTCTCCAGCATGAATTTTCTAGTAACTCAATACCTATGCCAACAATCTTACTTTCACTTATTTAAATATGCCATCATAAGACTGTATCCCAGTACCCAAATATCAGTTTCAAAAACTAAACTTAATTGCAAATACCCAACACCTCATATGTACCTCATCCAAACACTAAGTGGTGATATATATCCAAATCCAGGCCGTCTTCACCCTGGCACTGATGCTAACTCCACTGTCTTCCTCATTACAACCACAGCCACACTCTCTCCCTGGCTGTCATTCTTTTCCACATCAACCTGAGGAGTATCTATAATAAACTCCCTGAACTTCACACCTTGATAACCCAATACTCCCCAGACATACTAGTACTTACTGAAACCTGGTCCACAAAGAAACTAAAGTTATTGAAATTCTACCTCCTGGATACAGGAATGTCAGATTAGATTGGGTCAGTACAAACGTTGGTGAAGTTGCCATTTTCGATAGAAATACATTTCACCTTTATCTCTATCTCTATCCACACCCAATTCCAAACTTCTCCAACTTAGAAACCCTTATAACACTGCTCAAAATAAACAAACGCAAAAACTTAGCAATCAAAGGTACATATATCATCAGGTAACAGTATAGACAAACCTTGAGGAAATGCTATCTTGGACAAATCCCATATGAAACTGTCATACTGTATGATCTAAATATAGATTGACAAACAATGCACTGTGACAGTCCTACTAAAACTACTTTTACCCAACTAATTACTTTTCCAGCTAGGCTAAAATTAAGCTGCCCTAGACTGGATTTCGTCATCTTCCCCAGACCTAATTTCAGACTGTGGCACCTTATGTGGCAGTCTTGGTGACCATCAACCAATGTATGTAGTCAGAACTTCAAAGACCAAATGTAAAACACATCACTTTAGACAGGCAAGAAAATTAACTTTTTCCAACAAACAGACCTTTATTAATACTCTGAAAGCATCTGTTGGGACTCTTCTAATTGACAATGTGATAACAGTATTCAACAGCAGTTTCATAAGTATACTAGACTCAGTAGGCCAAACCAGAACTAGGAATGTCAAATCCAACCTATCCCCCATGGTTAACAATTGATACTGTACATATAATGAGAGAGAGAGAGAGAGAGACCAAACTTGTAAGGTCTTTACAAAAAATGAATAAATAAATAAAACTGCTGCCACCTTCCAGATCTTTAGACAACTGAGAAACCAAACTAAGCATCTAATTAAAAAAGACAAGAAAAGCTACTACCTTACACTCCAAATCTCAAAAGTTATCAACCCCAAAACAGTCTGGAACTTCTTTAACAAGTTACTACAAGTGGGACAAGCCACACAGTCAGTTACAAACTTGCAAGCACAAAACAGTAGTGTAGCCATCTGATTTAATACCTATTTATTGGCAAGCTAGAAGGGCATTAATGCCCGTGCTTGAAACATTTGTATGTATGTAGTTCATTGAAACAGACAAATCTGTAATCAGCAATCCACCAGACCAAATCAAGTCTCCATCACAATGCCCAAATTTGCTGAAAAAATGTCTCTTCCCAACTAGTCCCTACAGCAGTTATCAAAAATTTCTTCTGAAACCTACCTGAGAACCTGTTGGTGAATATCTTAAAATGGCAGTTGATACTGTAACATATCCCGTTTCCATTCTGATAAATTGATCCATCTCTGAAAATGTTGCCCCATCCATATAGAAAAATATTTGATATTACCCTTGCATAAAGGCGACAACTCAAAGGAACACTCTGATTAAAGATCAATAGCTATTCTATTCCCCTTTTCTAAGATTGCGGAGAAATGCATACATACTCTGCTTCTTTACTAATTATCAGAAAATTAACTGCTCTCCCCTACTCAGCATGGTTTTAGGCATCACCACATCACTGCTGCTGTGCTACTTTTTTTCACTTCTACAGAAAGCACACAAAGAAACGAAAGTGATATAATCTCTACACTTTTTTAAACTTATCTAAAACCCTTAATACAATGTCCCATGAAAAAAATGACTCCAACTCTCAAGACTAGCCAGTATCTCTGTACATTAGTTCCATAGTTCCCTATCCAACAACACAGACTGTCAGACGGAAACATGATATCTCAACTTTCTCCCAGTAAAACTAGGAATCCCACAAGGTTCTGTATTTGGTTCCCCTGTGTTTAACTTTTTTATTAATGATCTTCATACTGCCAGCAAACATGCCACTGTAGTGCAGCACTCTGACAACTCTACCCTGATCTGTCGGCAAAAAACACTACCAGAATTTCAGCACATAACCCAGCATACATTCTTCTCTATTGAATTTATTGAAACAAATCTCAACTCCTACTGAATCCCAGGAAAACAAAGTTAATATTATTTAATCCCAGTCCCCTCTCAAACCAAAAGACATCTTTTACTATCATTTCTGCTAAGAACGCCAAGATCAAACAAGTTCACCAGGCTAAACTCCTAGGTGTCCTCATTGATGACCAGCTGAAATTGGATCAACGTATTAACCAAGTCATAAAAAAGGCACCAGACACTAGGCTCTTCATGTAGAGAAAATCATTCCTTACAGATGAAGCCAGAAAACATGTATCATTTGCTTACTTAATACCTCCTGTATGGTACGCTTACTCCATTTTCAGTAACCTGCAAGCCCCATTGCTGGCAAAGCTAGAAAAGAGTTGTAACAAAAATGCCAGATTTGCCTCACCACCAATACTGTCCACACTACTGTCTAGCATTCAGGTACCTTAATTTGCTGGAACTGCCCATCTTTATCACAGCTTGTTGCTATAAACAAAGTCTTATATAAGCCTGACAACTGTCCAACCATTAAAAATATCATAAGTCTCTATTCATCTGAAAGACAACTAAGATCAGACGACAAATCTCTACTCATTCTCACAAAATTTTACGATTCTACCAGGGGAGGGGTAGGGGGCTCTCTATCCTCAAACGCAATTCAAAACTGTGGAACTCCATCCACTCCCCGTACAAAAAAAGACAGAATGTAAATTTTTCAAAAAAAATAAAAATGTCACCTGAGTGAAAAACGTATCTGCTCCTGCATCTCACCACACTGAGTGCCACAGTTCCAATATATTCAATCTCTTCTAATCTTTAGAACAAATCCTGACTGCACTCCTTTCTTCATTTCTGATTTCTCATTGCAATAAAATCATCTTCTCTCACTTGTCTATATATTTTTACTGTTACTATCTTCCTAATGTAATTTTTCTCTTCTCTTAGTAGTATTTTCCCCTTAAATTATTTTATCACACCAAATACTTATATTGAGACAGAATTATTCCCATAAAGTAAACGCATTGTTGCTCATAAATATCTGTATAAAAACTTCTTATATGATTGTAATGCATATGTTAGATGTGAATTTTTATACTATATAATGTCTGATTTGTTTTTGCTTAATCTCCTTTATGTGTAATCGTATACTGTTCATAATTCTCCATTTTTTCCTTAAACATTCATGATGGTCTTAATTATTATATAACGTAAAGAGTTTTTTTTCCCTGGGCCACCACTGAAAAAGGGGTTCATGTTAAACCCAGTCAGACTATCCTGGTAAACAAAGGCAAAAATAAAATAAAAGTAAAAATAAAAATATAAAAGTAAAATAAAAAATAATCACTTAACTCACAATAATCCAGGGGCAAAACATTCTTGGTGGTAAGATAAGATGGGCTGTACAACCTTCCAGCAACTTGGAAAAGTGCAGCTTGACAGATTTGTGCAGCAGAAATATCAGCAGTCATAAATGCTTTCTTACATTAGATTCTCACATGAGATTTATTTTATGTAACAACTTAATGCTGATCCATACTAAGCTTATCCTTGAGAAGATGCATACTCTGCTCCGTCTGTTCCATTTTCTGTCCAGGCCTGTGCAGCTGTCATAACCCATGGTAAAACCAAGGTTCTTTCCATGTAGTAGGCCTACTGAGGATGCACACATGTTGGAGTATCTAGAACATTAATTATGATTGTCTTATATGCCACAAGGAATGAATCTGGATTTCCTGCACTGACCCACCCCAGGAGCTGGTCAAGTAAGGAAGATGTAGTCATCCATTTGACTTTTCTCAAATCCCAACAAGTGTACAGCTCTGTATTGAGAAATAATAACTTGAAGTGGACCAGATGGTGGTCTTCCAGAAGATCCGGTCCACCACCAGGTCCCTAATTTCAGTACTGTGCTGGGATGTCAAGCCCAGTAATTGACTATGGATAGCAGTGGTAAATACCAGAGAAAAGTCAAAACTCTCTAAAAAAAACTGAGAAGCTTTGTGACAAATTCATTTCATCTGTTCATTGACCCAAGCATTATAGTCACCTAGGATCAACCACCTGGGTGACTTGTGAATTTTTTAAGGCGTAATTCAAGAGAACTCTGACAGAAATGCCCCAGTAGTAACAAGCTGGAATGGTAGACCAAGACTAATCTTCAGTTTATGTATTGCTTAAAGACCATAGTCATAGGTATTAGATACACTAGCCTCTACCCATATCAGTTCCAGAACAGGAGAAAAATAAATGACAACCCCATCCTTTATATATTTTCCTGTCTTTTATAGTACACTGAAGTCTCCATAATAATATTCAGGTTGTTCCCATGCACTAGATAAATGACCGTGCTTATTCCATTTTGACATAGCTTGAAAATAATAGCAATCATCAGTATTCTTGGAGGGGGGGTTCCTTTTGGCTGGAGGCTCCAGAGGTACTGTCATTGAATAGGAGGAACCTCTGTCCCAGTTATACTTGACTTGGAAGGCACTGAGAAATGTTGAGCCCTACACAACACCCAAGGCCAGGATGAACAACGGAGCCCCTTCTTGTCCTCACTAGATAACTCCATGCTAGTTCCTAATCTGTTACCTTTAACTGATGTCAGGGAATCCAGTGGCAGGGGGTTCAAATGAGTGGAGAGCAAATATTTCCCTGATATACCAGATATACATCTCCAAATTTCTTTTAAAAAAATGTCCAAAAACTGACATGAGTTGGACCAAGCAGGGACTATCAGACAGTGGAAAAACAGATGAGGTCAGTGTTTTATGAGTAGTAATCTAAAACTTACCATGAAAGATGAGCACCCTCCCATTAAATGACCAACCGTCACTATAGTACAATCTTAAGAATTAATATAACATTTCATGAGAGTGAAGATTGGTGACAGAAACTGACAACTTACCAATTTACACCTAAAAAATCAGTCTGATATTTAAATATGCAAAGACCACAAAGCATAATGTAAAATAAACCACCCCAAGTCACTCAACACAGCAGTATGGTTGTTAGTGTGGTAAGACAAGGTCAAATGATTAAAGTCTAGTTGAATGACTACAAAATCAAATCATTGTGAAACTGGCCATTGTGAGAGTAATATTCAAAATGATCTGCACAAGATGTTCTAATCACAATAAAGTCACAACCTGAATGAAATGCAATATAATAGGAAAAAAACAAGTAAAATAGAATTAAAAATTGAAAAATGAACCCTTTAATAAACTCTGTCAAGTATAAAAATGTGCTGCTTTTAAAGAAATAAAAGAATGCTAACTGGTTGAAAAGTATACTGAGCTAGATTATATAATGGGCTAGATTCTGAAATGTTTGGGTAGTATAGCTGAGAGCCTCTGCCCAACTTCCTCCAGTATTACTGTAAACTTAATTGCCTGGTTCATGCCATATGGCATCATATTAGGGCAGAGTCATCATAAGACATGGCCTTAACGGTGGACTCTTAGCAGGAGAAGGAACACTACATTGAGAGGATAAAGGGATTCAAAACATGCTATGTTAATGAGCGCTATTACCCATTCTTTTTGGTGTCTGACATGGTCTGAGCACACAGCATTGTCCTGGATAATACATGAAAGTGCCCGACCCTGCACCTTCACCTGTTTATAATCTGAGATACCACTTGCATGACAGCACTATCAATCATGCAGTATAAGGAATGACAGTACAAGCGTGGCATGCTATGGAACTGTGCTACAGGAGACCAACTCAACTTTTTCAAGATGTGTGTTTTGAGTCATACCAGCATGCAAAGAGGACAACTCGTAAACTACTCTACAAGGCTTGTGGTCCTCCGCATCCCAGCCGTGTGCTTTGCCTTCCTGGTTACAGCTCCTCCTGATTGTTGGAACTGTCTTCAGGCATGTGAGCTGTTCATCTTGTATTGTCGGCAGTATTGATGCTGATGTATGGGTGGAGCTATTAATATGTTGTAATGAACCACTGACTGTAATGGTCAAGTCCATTACTTTCAGGCTTTACATAAGCATTCTGCTCTAGTGTACAATTTCAAAGTGTTGCATTGCAGCTTGGCTTATTCATTTTATGGAGGAAATTAGCCTGTGTAACTTAAGGACTCCTGAAACCCTGTTTTGAACACTCTGGTGCAGTGTTGCTGCCCAACATAGCATATCTAAAAATAGCAAACATTAGCCAACTAATGGTGGAAATTTCCAGAACAGGCATCATTTTGTCTGGTGTTAGAAGTTTGTTGGCTTTCCATACTTTTAGTTGGTGTTGTTGGTTCTACACATAGAGTATGTAGCTCTTCTTTTGGTTATTGATTTAAAAATTAATTAACTCAGTAGAAACCATGAGTAATCATCTGTTTTGCTGTAGTAATCCATCTGACAACAGAGGCGTAGTTAGGGTGGGGTGAAGGAAGCAGTCACCCAGGAGCAAAGTGTCAGGGGGCGCGATCATTATATGCTGATCATTCTTAAGTGCATTACCAGCTTTTTATAAATGGATACTGGTATTGCATTTGTAGTCAAGACTGAAGTGCTTTAGCACTTTGTACGTGGTTTAAACTATAGGAAGCTGCTTTCTAGAAGAAAGAGTTTTTGCTCCTCAAGTATGAGGTCCCTTTTTTGGTTCTAATTTTGAAGTTGATATAGGCACCAGATTGAGGAATAGCTATGACTAACAAAGTTGGTTGAACAGTACACAACCCCCAGCAGAAGCAGCAAACACGAAACTCCAAAGTAGCAGGTCAGTAGCCACACCAGATATAACAAGTTCTTCTCCCCATTCTGGGAAGTTTTATTTGTAAGAAAATTAGATGTAAACAAAATGCTACTGATGGGTAATCAACTATGGACATGTAAACTTGAAGGTGGCAAAGAAACTGCTTAGTAGTAGAAACTGATAAGAACGAAACTATCATCTCAAGCTTCATATAATTGAACCCAAGAAAGAAACAAAGCCAGTCTCAGACTCGGCATCTTGCAGTGAAGTTGCAAATATAGCTTCAAAAGTGCAGACAGTCAAAAACAATACACTCGGTGTTGAACTATTATTAAACATTCCATTTAACACAAAGTGATAGTAGGCTATAACACATTGAAAAGGCATTAATGGAGTTCTGTCATGTATTACCTCCAACAGGATAAATGCAATATCCACAAATGTCACATACCTGTTTGTTGTGAAGATATAGTGTACTAAGACCAGGCTTTCAGAATGTTGTTAACAGAATTGCATAGCAACCAATTAGAACATTTGAAGGTCCACCAAGTGGCTCTTCGAGTTAGCAAAAACAAGATTGCATTAGCTGTATACGTGGAGACACTACAATGAAAGTCTAGATTAGATGATTGAAGGTCACTTGGGAAGTACTAAATTCCATTTCTCCAGTTAGAATTCATTGCTTAAAAAACGCCAGCCAATTGGGTACTGTAAAGCCACAAATAAAAAGAAAGGCAAAATAAAAATATGAAAACATTTAAAATGAAACTCCTTGCAGGACAACATTTAGACTGGCTGCATTTCATTCTGTCTTTCACATGTGTACAGCTTGTGTCAGTTAAGTGTTCAAATATTGACATATTGCTACAGTAAGAGCACCCCCTCCTTCCTCTGGTACTGGTAAGGAAGTGGCCTTGGGCTTTCCTAAATTATTATTTAGCTGCCGTAGCCTTTTTTGAACTCCATCTCCAAGAGGACTGTACTCACTGATTTCATCTCCAGTGTTGAACTCCTTTATTAATATTTCCTTAGTAAATCACTGCCAAACCACAACAGTAGTGATTCCTTTAAAGTTCAGGGAGTGCAGACCTGTAAAAGCACTCTCTTCTGATTATATTTAATGGATTGAATACTGACCAGTTTAACTTGACAAGTTGAGTCCTCCAAGTTAAACATCAGTAATTCCTATGTTAAGCTTATTTATTGATATCTTCTTAACCGGCATGTGTCTAGATGTCTTTTTTTAGTGGTGGGAGTTGGTTAGGTTGATGGTAAAATATAGCACTATTGCTCTATACAACTGCTTAAGTGGTTGTACAGGACATTGTTGTACACCTCTGCATAGGGGTCCATGTTATCTGCTTTTGAGGGAGCAATTGTCCTTGAAAAATGCTTAAGTGTTTTTGAGCTTGATGGGGGTATCTGGTCTTATAACTACATCGAACGAGACTGATTTATGGTCTGATCTTATCAGGGAGGACATCACATGGGGGGGGGGGTGCAGTGCTCTCCCATGTTGGTGAGTACTATGTCCAGGACATTTGAGCCTCTTGTGGGTGTGCCGACAAACTGTTCCAGAGCATTTGCATTGACAAAGTCCAAGAACATCTGAACCAGCATGTTTGTGGTTAATTACAAATCACCCATGAGTAATGTGTTGGGCTCTATGGCAAGTGACTCCAGTAAGTACAGGTATGTGGTATGCTTTTCCTGTTTCATGGTGGGGAAACTATAGCTAGCTATAATGTGGTAGCGGGCTTTGCATACAAGTTAAGTAGATATAGAGTAGCTCAGGAGAGTCGTACTGTTTGACCAGTCTCAAGTTGTACTTATCCTTAATAAAGATGGATACACCACCTCCTTTGGTTCTTTCACACTCAACTTGTGGTCTGAACATATGGAAGGCATTCTAGCCATGCACAACTGGGGTGCCTTCCATGCCTTTGAACCATGTCTGGGTGACTGCACAGATGTTGCACCTTCCAAAGTGAGGAGTATTTCCAGGGAGTGCAGTTTCTTGTTTAGACTCCTAGCATTAAACAGCAGTACCTTGAATTTATCTAGCGAGGATTATATTATGTTGGGAGGTTGGTTATTTTGACACCAGCTAAAAAAAAGCACAATAGGGGTGGTTAATGCCTTTGCTAGTATCCTAAAGCCTATAGAAGACAGATGCAGACCGTCTCCGGCAAAGCAGCATGGTCTGTTGACCATATCTTCCTAGGCAGACAGATATTGGATCCCCTTGGACTGACACCAGAAGCTAAGCCAATTGTTAAAGTCAATCATTTTTGTTTGTATTGTGGTGTCATCCTTGGAGAAGGTAGAATACTGCTTAAGGCTCGACTTATACCTGCCTGTGACACATAATCTGAGAGCTTATTCATGTCTCTCTTCATATAGTCCAGGGAGGTATGTCTCAGGTCATTTATGCCCATGTGGACTAAGACTGAGTCATATTAGTACTTCATGTTAGGTAACCTGACTGCTTGCATGATCTGATGGATCCTGGACCCTGACATGTAACTATGTGTGACCTTCTCCTTATCCAGTCTGGAAAGAGGGACATCAGAGGGTCTCACAATGGAGTCTCCTATGAACAGAATATTAGGCTGTGGGGTGTTTCACTTTATGGGCTTGGTAGTTGAGACAGAATGAGATGTGGTTTTGTGTTGTGATGAGAATTGCCTTGTTTGTGTGCAAGCGGAGTTTCTGAAGACTGTGCTTGTTGAGAGGCCTTTGAAGTTTAGGTAAGTTGCTTCTCAGCACCTCTGCATATGTGGGTCCATGTGTCTGGTCTTTTATGGGTTCAGAGAGTGGTGTGTGTGTGTGTGTGTGTGTGTGTGTGTAGCTGACAACCTGTTTGTTGCTTTTTGTGCCTGTATCCGAGAGTCTGGCCTCCAGTGTCATTGTGTAACTACATCTCTCATATACTGTATTTGTCTGTTCCAGAATTAAGTGGTTGTAAGTGTACATAAGGCAATTGCTACATTGGAGAAGGATTATCGATGAACCATCCCCCTCTCTGCTTCATCAATTTGAGGATCTCACCAAAGGTGACATCTTCTGAGGAGGCTTTGCCAGGCATGGTCTTCACCCGTCACCACTAGGTTTTCAGATATTGGTCAAACCATTATCCACCCCAGTAGTGCCTTTTTTTAGGCATTACCAAACAGACGAACCTTAAAGCTTAGCAAAATCAACTTGGGACAAGCTAAAGGTGTTACTTGATGCTAGGAGTTTCAACTAGAAACTGCACTTCCTTGAAGCTGTCCTCACCCTGGAGAATGTTGATGTCTGTGCAGTTACAGAAACATGGTTCAAAGCTGAGCGTTTCAGATCCAAAATCAAGGTCCAGCAAATCACCTTGGACATGTTCTCCTCAGTTATTATCAGAGACTATTATTTTCGGCTCCCATCTCCTTTTATGGAGAAATCTCATCACCACTCAAGACCTTCATCCATGGCTTCCTCCCTTCAGTCTTTCAGGAGTGTATCCAAGACAGATATGGACAGGATGTTGAAGTTCATTATGACGCAAATACAAATGGGAGTTCTTTCGGCTCTAACCTCATTGGGTCCAGAGGCCCTCCTTAGAGCCACACCTCTGAATACAGCTCCTTCTCCAGTCACTGCTTTGGTTATAGGGTTGTCAGATCTGAATGCTTTGAGTTGTCTTCCTCAGATCCGAGGATATTGAAATCTTTTACTCTGATGGTGTCTCTGAGCTGTCTGGCCCCAAGTACTTCAGAGCCAGATGACTCTCAGAGCCAAAACATCGGAACCAGCTCTGGGGTGTTGGATTTGACCCCAAAGTTATCAGAGCCATCATTTCCCCATGGAGCATCCACTTCAACTCAGCTCCGACTCCCTCCTCAGGTGGTTTGCCTGTGAAGACAGCAGGAGGCGATGATCTGCAAGCCTGCCTTGTCAGATCCCTTGGTCTCTGCTTCTCCCTGGCACTCTGCATTCGAGGTAGTGGAGAAAGCCTTCTGTATACCTAGAGTTCAGACATCTCTTCTCTCCTCCATTCCAACCTTCCAGTCCCATTCAGTTTTGTGTCCAGAGCTTCAGTCATCCATTCCACTGGGACAGCCAGCCTGAACCAATCTTTAGGCCACCTGGCAGGGTATCGTTATCTCTTCCAATAGCTCCCTGGAGCACCCCACAGAGTAGGTCCCCTAGAAAAGGAAGTGCAAAAGGTGGCAGTTAGACTCTCTACAAGAGTCTGACTCTCCAAGAGTCTGTCTCCGAGGACACTGATTTTGATGAAAGAGAAGATCCCCCAGATCACCACCTGATGACGTCTCATTTGGAGACATCTTAGAATTCCTAAAACAAAGGGTTGGTTGGTCCCCCAATAATCATTCCCAAAAGGAATCCAGTGTTTCTGGATTGGGTCTGCCCTCTCTACCTCCTGGGTGCCTCTGTCCACTGAGTCTCTCAATGGATGTGGAAGGAAACAGACACAACTGAGACAGTTCCTAAGAGACCAGACAGAATCCTGGCACCACCTAAAGATAGACCACACTGTAGTAAAGGAATGCCCGTTGATGTCATGGTCATAGCAGATGCCACTAAAAAGGAACTAGCAGAGCAGTGTTCCTCTGTCCATCCCCCTAACAGGGAGTCTAGGGCGCTGGGCAGGTTTGGGAAGCATGTCTATACTTCAGTGACCTTTGCCATTAGGTCGCTGAACTATTTGGCACATTTCGCAAGACTTAAGAGGGATTTGATCAAAGAGTTCTCCAAATCTATCTCTGCGACCATATCCTCCAAGGTAGAGTTCTATTTCCTCGCAGCTGGCTACCCTACCGTCTCTTTCAAATTCGTCCATGAGGCTTCTCTCCAACACTGCTGAAGATACCTCATGGGTGGCAGGTTCAGGCAATTCCATTAGGAGACATGCCTGGATGTGCTTGTATGATTTTGCAGAACCCTTCAAATCATCTTTCATCAGTGCTTCTTTTGACAGATCCTCATTGTTTGGCCCCAAAGTGAAAGACGCATGCTGTGTGTGAGCAGGAAGGAAAAAAACATGTCTGCTGTGAGCGTACATTTTTTGACTCCACAGTGAGCCTTTTCTAGGAACCAATTTAGCAGAGGAAAAGTGTGGTTTAAGAAGTACCAAGGCCCCTTTCAAGATCCACATGGAGACAGTTTCCCCAGGGGCATGGAGGGAATTATAATGGAAGATGCCATCCCAGTGGCAGAGGTAAACCTCTTAATCAGGGATCTAGGGATACCTTCTTTGGCATATCCTAGGAGCACTGCTGAAAGGACACCCGACTGTCTCTAGAGGCATTTGGGGTTCGTCTATTCCTGCACCAGGCAGTCTAGGTAGAAATTACAAAAGATTAATGGGTGCGGAGGATAATATCCAAAGATTATATCATACCATTTTCCCAACCCCCTCTATCAGTTTCGAAGAAAATCCCTGATATTCCACCCAGTCAAAGGGAAGCTGCAGCACTAGAGATAAACAAGCTACTAGAAAAAAAACAGTCAGCCAAGAGGTGCCCTCAGACCAGAATGAGTCCAGAACTCATTCAGTATTCTTTAGTGCTAAAAAAAGACAGTGGACTGGAGACCAGTCTTGGATCTCAGAAAACTAAATCAATTGGTTCAGCTTACAAGGTACTGGATGGTTATGGTTCAGTCCATTCTGCCGTTTCTGCACAAGGATGACTAGATGTGCTTGATCTTCAGGATGCATGCTATCACATCAAAATGTACAGATGATCCAGATGATGTCTATGCTTCTGGCTGTGAGCCAGTCATTACCAGTTCAGAGCAATGCCCTTTGGTCTCACCACAGGCTTCAGGGTGTTTACCAAGTGCGTGGCAGTAGTTGTAGCTCACCTGAGACTGTGGGGATTCCTAGTCTTTCCACACTTGGACACCTGGCTCCTGACTGCTCCAACTAGGTATCAACTAATTCAAGCATGGGACTACTTACTCCGGTTGTGTTCTCATCAGGAGTATCCATCAATTACAACAAATCTCAACTCAGCCCAACTCAAACCTTGGAATTCATCTATTCTTTTTTTAATGCAGTCACTCAAATAGCTTCTCTCCCTCTGTCTCAGATTCAAACAATTCAGTTCCAGGTCAAAAAGATTATTCAGAATTCTTCTCTTTCAGCTTGTCTTATACTGTAGGCATTTGGATCCATGTCAGCGACAGTCACCCTTGTACTGCTGGCCAGGCTCCAGATGAGAATTCTCAAATGGACACCAGCACCTCAATGATCTATTCTACAACACCCATTATCTAGGCTAGTCAAAATAACTCCGGCTTCAAGAATTACCTTCTCTGGTAGATCTACTCCAGTCAAATACATGAAAGCCATCCCTTTGTTCTTCCTCAGCCCAAAGCCACAGTGACCACGGATGCTTCTCAGTTCGATTGGGGGGCATTACTTAGGAAGTCTCATCCAAGGTACTTGGTCACTTGAAGAGGCCATCTTGCATATTAGTGTCCTGGAAATGAGAGCTGTCCTCCTAGCACTGTAGGCCTTTCAGAACTCTGCCCCATCATGGGACTATTGCGATTCTGACTTTGACAATATTTCGGTGGTCTGGTACATCAACAAATAAGGGGGAACCTGATAATGGGCAATGACTTCCAGTAACTTTCTGATAGCAATGCACATCCTAGGGAAATCCATCGTCATTGCAGACAAGTTAAACAGGTCTGTGGTGATGCCTCACAAGTGGTCTGTCAATGTTAGTGAGGCAGATGGGATTTTCCATGGATGGGGCCAGCCATGCTGTGAGCTCTTTGCTTCTCCCCTCAACAAGTGCAGCAGGTTCTTTGCCCTGATCATCCCTGTGGGGGAGACCCTGAGAGACAATATTATTGATGCTTGGCCCTCTGGTCTCTTTGACGCTTATCCCCCATTACCACTCATTCCCAAATTTTATCAGAAAGCGTATCAGTTGAAGAGCGCAGCCATCCTCATTGCTCCTTGCTGGCCTCATGTTTCCCTTCCTTTTGTCTCATCTTCTACATCCACCATGGATTTTGGATCCAACTCCAGACCTTCTGTCTCACTCGACAGGCATGACTCATCTGAGCATTTTAGGCCTTAAATTGACCGCATACTTTCTCCAGTTCCATTGATTGCTAAACAGCCCAGACTCTCCTTCCCTGTCTGTCATATTTTGCTATTTTCCCATAATGCTTCCACTGGAAAAATTTACAAAAGTAAATGGAAAAAGATTTGTTTTTTGGGCTCACAAAAATAATTCTTTTGCAGCACCGATTTCTAAGGTTCTTGATTTTTTAGCTACAATTTTCAATGAAGGTGCTAGCTTCTCAACCATCAGAGTACAATTAGCAGCCATCTCCAACTTTTGTGTAGGAGTAAATGACTGTACTTTACCTTCTTCTAAAGCTTGTAAATCCTTACTTGGAGGAACCTATTTACTTAGACCTCCTTTTAAGGATCCTGCTCCTCCTTATTTAAATGTTGTTGTTCAGGCCTTGACCTATCCCCCCCCCATTAACTAAGTCTGAGTTGAAAATTTTGGCCTGGAAAACCATCTTCGTAGTTGCCACTACTTCTGCCAGAAGAGTGTCCGAACTTTAAGCTGTGTCTTCTTAACCTGCTTATTTAAATTTTCAGAAAGTTAATGTTTATTTACAGATCAGTCCTTTTTATTGAAGGTGGTGTCAGAATCCAATATTAATCAGGTTATCAACCTACCAGTCTTCTTTCAGAAATTTGCTAAAAAAGGAGAATATATGTTAGACTTTTTGGATGTCCACAGACAGTTAAATTTCTTCCTTCACAGAACTAAAGATTTGATAAAATCTGAACAATTGTTTGTCTCCTTTTCTGATTCAAAATTAGGTACACTAGTTTCTAAAGTGACTTTGGCCAAATGGTTGACTAATTGTATTGCCTCTGTTTATGAAAAAGTGGGTTTGCCTTTACCAAAACCTCCAAAAGCCCATTCCACCAGGTCTATGGCATCTTTCTCAGCCTTTTTGGCTAGAACTTCCTTGGATGGTATTTGTGCAGCTGCAACTTGGGGTAATCATTATACCTTTATTCCTTATTACAAATTGTATCTGGTGTCTAGGGGAAGAGCAGCCTGTGCTCTGTAATGTCCTTCCTGAGAGTCCTCCCAGAATTTAGGTAGCTGGGGACTCTGTCCCAACAGTTGAGGAATGAATGAAAATGACAACATCAGATAAAATTATGTACTCATCACAATGTTCCATCTCTGTTGTCCATTTTCATTCTTCTCAAATTCCCACCTACCAACCCTCTCTTTGCTTTACTCCTAGAAAGATAAAAGGATATAGGTGGAACCTGTTTTCTTTGTTTGAGCCCCAGATTCAATTCCTGCTTTATTTTCCACTGCTTTGTAGGTCTGTGGACAGCAAACTAGATCTGTCTGATGTAAGGTGACTAGAGCATTATGGGTAAAGAGGACCTCGAGAGTTCAAGTATTCTACGATCTGGAAGAAGTGGCCGAGTCAGATCCGAGGATTGGATCCAAACCCAACAGCTGAGGAAGAATGAAAATGGATAACACAGATGGAACGTTATGGTGAAATGCACAACATTTTTTTTTATAGAACAGTCATGTTATATGGTGGTAATAAATATATTTTCAACATATGCATGCTGCTAAATGGTTTCAAGTCCCAACCTTTCCAATTCTGACAATGACTTATGTAATATTACCTTCTCTATTATTTTCCCACAACATGAAAGTAGACTTAGGGTCTGTATGACTCTGGGTTTGTCCTACTCCCCTTTCCCTTAAAGATAGGTTTAATAAGTGTATGTCTCCAATTTTGATGGGTCTCCCACATATTTAAATGACCTAGTAAGTCATTTATATAATGGTACTGTAAGATGTTCTTCGTGTTTCACTGTTGCAGTCATTACATTTGGGTAATCTGCTGGCAGGATGCCCTCAGTCGGCCTGATTAACAGTGTCTTGGGTCCTGCGTTGGTTGCTGTCCCTTCTTCCATGACTTCAGGTCTTCAGGGGAATAAAACATGCAGCTGACACCATTACATCAGTCTTTCTTGCCACGCGGTGCCCAAAGCAGAAGCAGTTTGCAAGTGCCGGTCGGCCGACTTCAGAAATTTTCGTTTTTGAGCTTCAGTACCGAAGTCTTCAACTAAAAGCTAAGTACCCCATTGGGGAAACTTTTTCTTGCTCCTTACCAATGTCAGTAAAAGTTAATAATTGCATTACTTGTGGGAAGCAAATACCTCATAAGGATTTTCATTTGTACTGTATTCCTTGCCTAGGCCCTGACCACAATGTGCTTTGCTGTCGGTTTTGTGCTAAATTTAATCAACGCACGATTAAACATCGGTATATTTTTGTTTCTAAATATTTTGGCTCAAGATTTACCTATCCAGAAATATCGTCGGTTAGCAATCAGACTACCGGAATACCTAAAAAATGCAAAGAAAAAGACAGAGACAGAATGTTAAGGTCCAAAACTGATGATGATGCTTCTCTTAAGCCAGTAGCCGGTTCGCTGGTACTCAGTGAGGCCCTTTCGCAGCCCCTGATACCCGCTACTTCTGATTCGCAGGCCTCTACTGTGACCCATTCGGAGTCCGGTATGCAGCAAGATGCTTCAATTATAGAACCCGCGGATGTCTCTACCTTAGATGTGTCTGGAACCATTGTGCAGGCACCGGCTTCTGAGGGTGTTTTCAGGCTTACAGATTTGTATATTAGACTGACGCCATCTTCAAAACTAAGGCCAAAATCTAAATCTATGTCTAAAAAAATGCCTGGGCCACATGTGCAGGCCCCTATGCCTAAAAAATAAATAATCAAAATGGCTGAAGATTTAATTACTCTGATCAGGGGTAGCCAACCCTCTCCTTCTAAGAGGCCTAGGCAAGACACTGATTCTGAATCTTCTGAACAGGATTCTATTTTTTCTGACTCCTCTAATGAACAGGATTTATCTATTCCTACTTATGAGGACTCTGATGCAGAGGATTCCATTCCTTCTGTCTCTCCCCCTGAGGATTTTTCTTTTGGGGAAACTTTACATGCCTTAAGGGAACATTTCCACTGTGAAAGTTAGGATTTCTCTGAATCTAAAAAGAGACTTAGGGATTTTCTTCTACTTCCTCAGCATAGGCCTTTGGCTATGCCTCCTGTTCTAGACATTGTGGATGATGTTTTTTCAGAATCTAATATGACTCCTGATTCTCTGCCTCTGCCTCCTTGTAAGCCAGATAGATACTACAGGGTTCCTGACTCCCATAAATTCCTTTTCAAAAACCCTGTTGCTGATCCTGAAACCATTTCTCAGGGTGCCAAGGGCATTAAGGCCTCTTCAGCCAAAAATCCTACTCCTCCTGATAGAGATTCCAGGGTGCTGGATAGATAGGGTAAGAATGTTTACATGTCTGCAACCTTGGCAATCAGGGCTTTAAACTGTCAATTTCATATGCTTAAATATCAACAGCATATCATGGGACTACTTAAACAGAAAATGGTGTTAATCTCTGACTATGTGGAAAATAAAGAATTGCATTCAGCTGAACAAGTTGGAAATCATACTTTGCAATGTGGTTTTGATTCCTTGGAGGCCTCTTGCAGGGCTGCTGTAACTGGATCTGTGCTTAGAAGGGATGCTTGGCTCAAAGGGCAAACTCTGCCTGACCATGTTAAAGCAAAATTGTTGGATGCTCCTTTACAACAGGACCAACTCTTTAGTAATAAGGCTGAAGAAGTGTTAAAAAATATGGAAGATAAAGCTAAATCTATGCAAACTGTGAAAGATTTCTTACAAGTGCAACCTCCAAGATTTAGTAGGCACTGGCCTACTAGAAACTTGTCCTTTCCCGTCCCCTCAAGAGCCGCTCGAGTCAAATCAAGATATTCCAAAGGCTCCAGGTTTCAGTCACAAGGAACTTTTAGAACAAAACAATGGGGTACCTCCACCTCCAAATCTGGAAGCAACAAGGCACCTCCCTATGGTAAACAGTCTCAATGACTTCCCTCTATGATCACCAAGCACTTGCCTCTTAGCCGCCCCTTTGGGGGGAAAACTAGCACTTCATGCACGAAACTGGCAACTTATTACCCAGGACAAATGGATTTTAAATATAGTATCTCAGGGATACAGATTTCACTTCCACGTTGCCAATCCCAAATGGATGGCCAGATCTGCCCCAAATCAGTGGGCAGAGGCCCAGAAACAAGTTCTGTCCCTCATGAACATGGAGGGCTATTCAGCCAGTGCCAGTAGAGGAAAAGGGGCAAGGTTTCTATTCCAGACTTTTCCTGGTACCCAGAAAAGATAAATCATGGAGTCCAATTCTGGACTTATCCACTCTAAACACATTTGTGGACATACCAACATTCAAGATGCTGACTCTTCAAGTTACTACCTATGCTAGGCAAAGATGCTTGGTTGGTAACTCTGGACTTAAGTGGCTTGCCTGCATATCCCAATCAGGGAATCTTGCAGAAGATACCTCCACTTCAAAGCAGGCTACTTGCATTACCAGTTCTCTGCACTGCCCTTTGGCTTATCTACTGCACCCAGGGTATTCACAAAGTGCCTGGCACCAGTAATTGCATTTTGCAGGCAAAGAAATATTCAAATATATCCATACCTGGATGATTGTCTAATTCAGGCAGAAAACAAGGACATTCTTCTAAAGCATCTGGCATTTGTAAAAAGGGTTCTAACTTATCTAGGGTACACCATAAACGAAAAGAAATCACAAATGGTACCCTCTCAAAAAATTACATTCCTGGGTGCAAGCTTGAATACAACTGCCCAGATGGCTTACCTTATGCCAGAAAAGCAAATTCAATTGATGACTTATTTCAAACAGGTGGCCACAAAAACCCTGCTATCTGCAAGACAAATTCTGCAGGCCTTGGGGTACATGGCATCCTGCATTCTTCTAATTCCATATGCAAGACTGCATATGAGGAAACTTTAGTGGTACTTAAAAAGTTTATGGAGTCATCATTGTCACAGCCTGGAAGCAATGATTCCTATTATACCTTGCCTGCAACTAGAATTCCTGTGGTGGGCAGAGGCCTGCCACCAAAACAAGGGACTGCCGTTCACTCCATCCCCTGCCGCCCAAACCCTAACAACAGACACATCAGACTATGCTTGGCGGGGGGGGGGGCTCATCTGGCAGGGAAGTGCATTCAGGGCAAATGGAGCCCAAATCAAATGCACCTACATATCAATCAGAAAGAGATGCTAGCTGTACAGAATGATTTGACAGCCTTCAAGGACTACTTTCATCCAGGACAACTACTGATAGACAGACAACACCACAGTTATGTGGTACATAAAAAAGCAGGGGGGGGTACACATTCCTACCCCCTTTGCAGACTAGCCATGGCGTTGTGGAACACGGCCTTGACCTATCAGATACAACTACAAGCTCAATTCCTGCCAGGAAAGCTAAATACTCTGGCAGACGAACTAAGCAGAAATCTTATGGACCCACACGAATGGAAACTGGAACCACAAGTTTTCAACATGTTGAAACGCAAATGGGGGAACCCAGACATAGATCTTTTTGCCTCACCCTAGAACTATCAGTTGGACAAACTCTGCACAAGAGTTCATCACAAAAAAGCTTGGAAAGTGAATGCTCTATCATTTAGCTGGAAAAACAGTCTGCTTTTCCCTCTCTGCCTCTGCTTTCCAAAGTTCTACTAAAAGTCAAGCAGGACAAACCAAAAATTATTCTGATTGCTCCAGACTGGCCTCGCCAACACTGGTACCCACACCTTCCTCCGTGGCACCTGCCTCAGATACCTTACCTACTGTCTCAGCAGAACTACCAAATTCTGCACACTCCGCTCCAAACTTTGAATCTTGCAGCTTGGCTAATCAACTGATTTCACCCTTGCCATCCCTCAGCAAACCAGTGATGGATGTCATTTTGGAGGCTAGAAGACCTAGTACTAGAAAATCTTATGCTGACAAATGGAAAAGATTCTGTGCCTGGAACCAGTCACAAGGAATAAGCACAGCAATGCCCAATATTCCTCAGATTCTGCAATACTTAACTGAGACACTTCACAAGGGCCTATCCTTTTCTTCCATAAAAATCCATGTCTCTGCCATTTCAGCTCATTACAACACAGAACCTCCCCTCTTCTCTCATCCTCTGCTAAAGCAGTATCTCAGAGGGGCCAAAAATTTAAAACCTTACAGGAGAGCACCAACTCCTGCATGGGACCTCAATTTTGTTTTGGGAAAACTCACGCTCCCTCTTTTTGAGCCAGCTGCTACTGCAGACCTAAAATTTCTCTCCTGGAAAACAGCTTTCCTTTTAGCAGTCACTTCAGCTAGAAGGATTTCAGAATTACAGACTCTTATGGCAGTGGAGCCTTTCATTATTTTTCATCCGGACAGGGTGGCTCTCAGGACCAATCCATCTTTCATGCCTAGGGTGGTATCCAGTGTGGCTCTTAATCAGACCATTCATCTGCCAATTTTCTTCCCCAATCCACAGAACAAGGGTGAGCGGATTCTGTATTCATTGGATGTACACAGACAACTTAGATTCTACTTAAACAGGACAGAATCTCTAAGAAAATCTGAACAACTATTGGTGACATTTGCTGCAGGGGCAGAGGGAAAGGCTATTTCAAAGCAGACTATTTCCAAATGGATAAGCCATTGTATTTGTTTCTGCTATATGCACCATGGTAAACCTATCCCCAAGGGAATCAGGTCTCATTCCACCAGGGTGCATCTACTTTTGCAGCCTTTCTCAGAGGGGTTCCTACCAGAGACATTCTAGAAGCTGCTACTTGGAACTCAATTCATACGTTCACCAAACATTACCATTTACCTCTCTTCTCTAAATCCAGAGCTGGCTTTTCCACTGCTGTCCTGCAGGGCCTTGTAGCTGCTCCTAATGCTGTATAAATCCATCCTTCCAACCATAGCTTTGCGATTCTCCCCAAATGTAATGACTGCAACAGTGAAACGCGAAGAACATTGTACAGTTTTGTACACTTACCATAAATGTAGATGTTCGAGTGTATTCACTGTTGCAGTCCTGGTTACCCACCCTCCAGCCCCCTGTTTTTCTCTTATAATACCTCTCCTTTCTTTTACTATGCTTAAAAGCCTTTTTGGGTTATTTGCTTTTGTTTGGAGGTATATTTTTTGTGTTTTACATTATATGCTTATATTTTGTGCTCCCCATTTGGGGGGCACCTGACATCTGGGGCAAGAAAAACTGATGTAATGGCGTCGGTTGCATGTTTCATACCCCTGACGACCTGACTTCATGGACGAAGGGACAGCAACCAACACAGGACCCAAGACTTTGTTAATCAGGCCAACTGAGGGCAACCTGCCAGCAGATTACCCAAATGTAATGACTGCAACAGTGAATACACTCGAACATCTACATTTATGGTAAGTGTACACAACTGTACTTTCTTGCTAAAGTGATCTTAGGTCATTACTACTAATTCTGTCTCCTCCCTTTGCTTTGTTTGGATTCATTTTACATAGTTCTTTTTCAATATAATCTAATTTTATTTCAATATCTTGGGCTACCTGGATGCCACTAGGATAATGTATCACCCACTTTGTGGATCCAAACTGTTTTATGTAAGACTTTATAGGTATATCTATAATCTGTTGTGTCTCAGAATAAATTTCTGAATCTACACAGTTTATAAATTTGTATGTCTTTACTCCTTCCACAGTTTATCTATCTATAAAATGGTTTCCTATTATGCTCAAAATCTTTATATAATTTTTCTTGGTCTTTTCTCACACTATGCTTAATTTGTTTGTCCAGCTTGTTTATTTCAGTTTTCAAAGTTATAGTTGAACCTCTTTTCTGTTTGTAATATTTTTTGCCTCTCACCTTAATCAAGTATTTCTTTTTTACGGAAATGCATTCTTCTGATGTTGTATGCCTAGGTCATGATATTAAACATTTTATTTATTTATTATTTTTTTTTCATTGAAATAATTTCTCTTTCAAACCATTCTACATTCCTTCCGCAGATGTTCTTCGTGTTTCACTGTTGCAGTCATTACATTTGGGTTATCTGCCTGCAGATAGCCCTCAGCAGGCCTGAATACCAGCGTCTTGGATTCCTGCGTTGGATGCTATGTCTTCTTCCATGATGTCAGGTCATCAAGGGTATGAAACATGCAGCCAATGCCATTACATCAGTCTTTCTTGCCGCGCGGTGCCCGAAGCAGAAGCAGTTCGCAAGTGCCGGTCAGCCGACTCCTGAAATTTTCATTTTCGAGTTTCAGAACCGAAGTCTTCAAAAAAGCTACGTACCCCATTGGGGATCCTTTTTCTTGCTCTTAACCAATGTCAGTAAAAGTTAACAATTGTTTTACCTGTGGAAAGCAAATACCTCATAAAGATTTTAATTCGTACTGCATTCCTTGTTTAGGCCCAGACCACGACGTCCCTCGCTGTCGGTTTTGTGCCTTATTCTACCCCCGAACTATTCATCGTCAGTCTATTTTTGCAGCAAATTATTTTGGTACTGTGTATAGCTATCCAGAAATGGCTTCAGTAAGCCATCTGACTACCGATATTCCGAAAAAACGTAAGGATAAAGACAGAGACAGACCGCATAGATCCAAAACTGCTGATGACGCTTCCGTTAAGCTAGCCGCCAGTCTGACGATACTCAGGTGCTTTCGCAGCCCCTGATACCCACTACTTCAGATTCACAGGCCTCTGTTGATATCCATTTGGAGTCCGGTATGTCGCGAGATGCTTCTTCGACTATGGAACTTACGGATGTCTCTACCTTGGATAGGTCCGGAGCCGCTGTGCAGGCACCAGCTTCTGAGGGTGTATTCAGGCGTGCAGACTTGCATTTTAAACCGACACCATCTTCTTCATCGAGGCCTAAAACTCAACCCACGTCTAGAAAACCAATGTCCAAGCCGCATGGTCAGGCCCATATGCCTAAAAAACAAATGCTTAGAATGTCTGAAGACAGTATTACTTTAATTAGGGGAAGCCAGCCTTCCCCCTCTAAGAGACCTAGAACTGATTCCCTCTGATTCTTCTGATCAGGATTCTGATATTTCTGCTTCTTCTGATTACCAGGATTTGCCCTTGTCTACCTGTGAGGATTCTGATGCAGAGGATTCCATTCCGTCTGCTTCCCCTCCAGAAGATTTTTCTTTTGGTGAAACCCACACTCTTAGGGAGCATTTCCGATGGGAAAGCCAGGATTACTCTGACTACAAAAAGAGACGTAGGGAATTCTTACTCCTTCCTCAACACAGGCCTTTAGCTATCCCCTCTGTTCTGGACATCGCAGGTGATGCTTTCTTGGAATCTAGCCTGTCCCCAGACACTTTACCTCCAGCTCCCAGGAAACCTGACAGGAGTACCTGAATTTCACAAGTTCCTTTTCAAGAATCCTACTGCAGATCCAGAGACCATTTCCCAAGGTCCAAAGGGCATTAAGGCTACAGCTGCCAAAAATCCTACTCCTTCTAATAGAGATTCTAGATCCTTGGACAGATGGGGTAAGAAGGTATACACTTCTGCTACTTTGGCCATTAAAGCTTTAAATTGCCAGTTTCATATGTTGAAGTACCAGCAGCATATTATGGGACTGCTTAAGCAGAAAATGATTATTCCTGACTGCTGAACACAAATAATTATAGTATTTAATGCATTCTGCTGAACAAGTTGGTAAACATACTTTGCAATGTGGTTTTGATTCTTTAGAAGCATCTTGCAGGGCTGCTGTCACTGGGTCTGTTCTTAGAAGACATGCTTGGCTTGAGTAAAACTTGCCAGGTCATGTTAAAGCTAAATAACTGGATGCTCCCTTAAACCAAGACCGCCTATTTGAAAACAAAGCAGAAGAAGTCCTCAAAAAGATGGAGGAAAAATCTAAATCTATGCAAACTGTTAAAGATTTCCTGCAGGTACAGCCACCCAGATTTAGTAGGCATTGGCCTTCAAAGAATTGGTCCATTCCAGCCTCTTTCAGGCCTTCTTAGTCCAAACCCAGGAACAGCAGACCACCTAGGCTACAGGTATCATGCTACGCACAGGCCTAAGCAGTGGGGGCTCCCACTTCCAAACCAGGGAGTAGTAAGACACCACCCTATGGGAAAATGTCACAATGACTTAACCTTAACCCTTCCAAGCCCTGCTCAGCTGCCTGCTCCCTTAGGAGGAAAGCTTGCCCTACATTAAAAAACTGGGAACTCATTACCCAGGACAAATGGGTTTTGAATATAGTTTCCCAAGGATACAGATTCCACTTCCACACCCTACCAACCCCAAACAGCTGGCCAGACCTACCCCCAAATCAGTGGGCAGAGGCTCGACAGAAGACTCTCTCTCTTCTAAGTATCAGGGCTATTCAGCCTGTCCCAGCAGAAGACAAGGTTTTTATTCAAGACTTTTCCTGGTACCCAGAAAAGACAGCTCCTGGCATCCTATCCTGGACCTCTCTATTCTAAACACTTTTTTGGTAATCACAAAATTCAAGATGCCAGCACTTCAACAGCTGCTTCCTATGCTAGGCGAAGATGCCTGGATGGCAACCTTAGACTTAAAGGAAGCTTAACCTGCACATTCCAATAATGGAATCTTGCAGGAAATACCTACGCTTCAGGGCAGGCTCAGTTCTCTGCACTTCCCTTTGGCTTATCTACTGTGCCCAGGGTATTCACAAAGTGTCTAGCTCCAGCCACTGCATTTTGCTGGTAGAGAAATATACAAATGTACCCATACTTGGACGATTATCTGATTCAGGCAGAAAGCCAGGAATTGCTATTAAAACGTCTGACATTCGTAAAGAAACTTCTAAACTCACTGGGGTGCACCATAAACGAAAAGAAATCTCACCTAGTACCCTGCCAACAAATTGTATTCCTGGGAGCAAGCTTGAATACAACTTCCCAGATGGCTTTCCTCACTCCAGAGAAACAAGTTTATTTGACAACCTACTTCAAACTACTGGCCACAAAGACCCAGCTATCTGCAAGGAAAATTCTGCAAGCCCTGAGGTTTGTGGCTTCTTGCATTCTACTAATTCCATATGCAAGACTGCATATGAGGAAACTACAGTGTTATCTTAAACGCCTATGGTGTCAACATTCTCAGGACCTGGATTCAATTAATCCTATCCTTCCTTATATAAAGACAGAGTGGGCAGAGGCATGCTACCACAACAAGGGGCTCCCTTTCAGTCTGCCCCCTGCTGCCTAAACCCTAACAACAGATGCATCAGACTATGCATTGGGGGCTTACTTGGCAGGGCAGTGCATTCAGGGCAAATGGAACCTGAGACAGATGCACCTGCATATCAACCAAAAAGAAATGTTAACTATACAGAATTCCCTGACTGCCTTCAACGACCACATTCTTCCAGGGCAGTTATTGGTAAAGACAGACACCACAGTTATGTGGTACCTAAACAAGCATGGGGGAGACCACTCATACCCTCTCTGCAGACTAGCCATGGCTCTGTGGATCACAGCCTTGAACTACCAAGTGCACCTACAAGCTCAGTTCCTGCCAGGCAAGCTAAATTCACTGGCAGACAAACTAAGCAGAAATCTCATGGACCCACACGAGTGGAAACTGGAACCAAAAATATTCAACCTCTTGAGAAACAAATGAGGGACTCCAGAGATGGACCTGTTTGCCTCCCCTCAGAACTACCAATTGGACAAATTCTGTGCAAGGACTTCTCACAGTCATGCTTGGAAAGTGGATGCCCTGTCCTTTACCTGGGAAAGCCTCTCAGTTTATGCCTTTTCCCCTCTGCCTCTCTTTTCGAAGGTTCTGCTAAAGATCAAACAGGACAAACCAAGGACAATACTTATTGCACCAGACTGGCCATGCCAGCACTGATGCCCTCTCTTGCGCAGTATGACACTGCTGGAACCATGGCACCTGCCTCAGACCCCTTCCCTGCTGTCTCAGCAGGAGAACCAGATTCTGCACCCTCAGCTTCAAACCCTGAACCTTGCAGCTTGGCTAATTCCTTGAGCTCTCCAATAGCATCCCTCAGTAAGCAGGTGCTATATGTCATACTGGAGGCAAGGAGGCCTAGTACTAGAAAATCCTATGCTAAAAGTGGAAAAGATTCTGTTCCTGGAGCCAGACTCAGGGGATGGGCACAACGGTGCCCAGCTTACCGCATATTCTTCAGTACTTAACAGAAATGCTCCACAAGGGCCTTTCCTTCTCGTCAATTAAAATTCATGTCTCTGCCATTTCAGCACATTTTAATACTGAACCACCCCTCTTCTCTCACCCCCTGCTAAAGGAATTCCTCAGAGGGGCCAAAATTTTAAGACCCCCCCCCCCAGGAGAAGCCCCTACTCCAGCCTGAGACTTTAACTTTGTATTGGAAAAGCTCACTCTCCCTCCTTTTGAGCCAGCTGCAACTGCAGAGTTGAAATTTCTTTCTTGGAAAACAGCCTTCCTTCTAGCCATCACTTCAGCAAGAAGAGTGTCTGAATTACAGGCCCTTATGGCAGTGGAGCCCTTCATTATCTTCCATGCAGACAGAGTGTCCCTCAGGACCAATCCTTC